>NW_015526925.1:0-868 GCF_001515645.1 Sinocyclocheilus grahami
GTATGAATTTATTCCTTTCAGTCTCGGTCACAATCTTTTTTTTTTATTATTATTAAATGAACGCAAATAGTGACTAAGTCCATCAGTCCTTAACATTCAAATATAATATAGCTGTATTTTTTGGTGACCAAATATATATCTTTAAATATTTGACAATGTAACATTTATCGAAAGCTGGTGATTTATTAAAATTTTGTACAACATATTTATTACATTTTTATCAATAATCATGCTTTACCGAAAACACTGAAGACTGTTGAAGCATCTGAAAAAAGAAAAAGCCTTCTGGAAATTCTTGAAGAAAGAAAGGCAAGAAAGAGAGAAGCCCCACTTTTTGAAACAGACCCCCCAAAAAAGAGAGAGGAGTTTTCTGACAGTGAAGACGAAGATGATGGAAGAGTTGTACTTCAAAAAACATATGAGGATTTGCAAAGAAAACACCGATACATAAAGAAACAAAAGCAAGACTTAGAGGAAGAGCTGGAAGAATTCAAACATAGGTAAGAGTTTATGAATAATTAACAATTTCCATTTGTTTACAAACATAGCCTATAATAAGAAATTCTTAATAATGAAAATATATGATACATTTCAGAATCATGATACATTTCAGAATCTTAGTATGAAAATCTGATGAGAAAAACTTTTTTTCTGTTTCTTGTTCTCTACAACACTAAAGACTAGCTGAATTAGAAAAGGAGAAAGAGGATCTGGTTGCAGAGCTGGCTACATACAAAAGCCTTAACATTACACTGCAGCAGAACTTAAATGAAGTGCTACAAAGAGCCTTCTCAAAAACAGGTATTATTCCAAACTTTGATGGTGGCCATTTTAAGTTCTCTCCAGTGATGTTAGATTGGGTTCAAAT
>NW_015526926.1:0-868 GCF_001515645.1 Sinocyclocheilus grahami
AAAAAAAATAAAAGTGATCTCGTCCGTTATCTTCCTGTTATAAGTAAGTCATATGATAGATGTATGTAAAGAACAAAGTGAAATTAAAGTTGTTATTTACTGATGAGCGTCACTTCCCCAACAGCTGTTAACTGTCGAAGTCTTCAGAATCGTGAATGGATCATTTTAACCGATTCTGTGAACTGAAAAGATTCGACTCAAATCCGTTCACTACTTCATGAGGGTCGTGCCAAGGAGAGCTACATTTCAGTTTTTCCTCACAAATAACTACCGTGCAATTTCATAAGACTTAGCATAATATAATACCGACTAAGCCGTCTGCTTTTCCCCTTTACTTCTCAATTCACACTGAATCTGGTTTATATAGGCTACTTGATTCATGACTTTATTAGTATTGCAAGTGCATTAAAAAAAATAAAAAATCAAAGTGCCATAGATTTTGAACATACTTCCAAAACATACAGAGTATGCAATGAAAACCATTCAACTTTATTGTTACTGATATTACAAAGGAGGTCTGTCTCAAAGCATCTTTATAAAAAAGTGATTTGAAACAGATTTATTTAGCATCAAACCTGTAAAACACAGTTCTTTTGTTCAGATAACAAGTAACGGTGAAAGACCCATATTGCACCAGTTTGGTACACATGCCCAGGAGATCATCATAAGTCATGTCTTTGTCCCACATCTCCAGCTTTAGGATTTCATCACATCTGCAGTTTGGGAAGTTGAACTCTATTTTCTTAAGAATATCTTATATTTCATAGGAATACTGATCTATAATTTCCTTCCCTGTTGACTTGTCTGCCCAAAATGCCTGATTAACATACAGGTGCATCTCAATCAATTAGAATGTCGTGGAAAAGTT
>NW_015526927.1:0-868 GCF_001515645.1 Sinocyclocheilus grahami
TGAGACAAAACAACACAAGATGGTCTTAAAAGTCATTTTTCACATGATGATGTTTTCATGTTTTTTAAACGGATCACATCTGATATTGTATCATCATAATGCTGTGTGTTGCACACGACTGCTATAAATACCATTATAAAATGCTTATCAGAAAATACATTTCTGCCATATTAAAAGACTTGATAAAACAAAACAGGAAAAAAGCTTGGAGTGGCTCTTTGTTGTGTTTAGATGCAAATCTGAAGAGGCTTGTTAGAGATAATTGCTCACTTAATTACCACAGTTATTAGGAGATGAATGCTGTAATAGGTGCCACTTGGGAGCAAAAAAGAAGATAAAGGAAATTTCAAGTCCTAATCAATGAAACCTGCACACGCATGCACTCACTCACACACACACACACACACACACACACGTCTGGTCAGCTATCCTTGTGGGGACTCTCCATAGGCATAACGTTTTTTCTACTGTACAGACCGTATATTCTATTGCCCTACACCAACCCTACCCCTAAACCTACCCCTCATATGAAACTTTCTGCATTTTTAGATTTTCAAAAAACTTAATTCTGTATGATTTATAAGCTTTTGTACCCATGGGGACCACAATTTAGGTCCCCACCATGACACGAGTCCCCATGAGTCTGTGTGTAGTCAGGTTTAAGTTCCTACCAGCATATATAAACCCGTACACACACACACACACACACACACACACTCCAAGTAATTTTCGTAGAAACTTTGATGTCACAGCGTCCTGTGTAAACTCTTGAACTTAAACGAAAAGCTATTAGTTCGACAAATTATTCATGTTGCAGTTCCAATTTTTGTTCAAGGTAAATGACTTGTGATGAGGAAGGGTTTAGGAA
>NW_015526928.1:0-868 GCF_001515645.1 Sinocyclocheilus grahami
AAAAAATGTTTGTTAACGAATATTTTTCGTCGTTGTCTTCGTTGACGAAATTAACACTGGTCTACTATGTACTTAAGCTTATGATGCTTTTGGGAAACGCAGCCCTGGTTGCTTAAAAAAGGCCTTGTAAAAATGTTTATAATTCTATCATACCTCTAGCACATGCATGAAGTCTTTGAATATCCTCTTCCTCTCCGACTCCAGCGTGATGTCCTCAAACGCAGCCTCTTTTAGGAACCGCTCTCGTACCTGAGTCAGCACCAACACACATCATTCACACCAGATCAGTAGAAGAAGATAACATGTCATAAGGACCCAGTCTAGTTAATAGTCATTGATATTTATTGTAATAGCATGACATACTCCCTCCCAAGTGGCCTCAGGCTCCAGAGGAGGCGTGGCCTGTTTCAGCATGCTCTTAAACACCGCCTCCTTCCTCTTCATCTTCCTGGCCTCCTCCTTCTCTCTCTCCCTCTCACGTGCTTCAGCTTTCTCCAGCAACTAAAAAAAAAACACAGAACCAGCACAAAGACATCAAACAAGTCATTAATCAGTAAATACAAACTAACACTCTTGTGCTCCGCTCCAAACTCTAGTGAGCTGACTATCATTTCTAAAGTCTACAAAAGTAAAGACAGAATTCAAGCTGAAATGTCATAAGCAACTGATTTGAATGGTTATACAAAAGCAGTAACTCACACGGACAAACTGCATGCAAGTGCGTTACACAACGGAACTAAAAAAGCCAAACTAAACAGGTCTGCAAAATTAAAATCAGCTTAACAGAACCAGACCGAATCCGCTACCCAATCACTGTTGACAACTGGGGATTTCAACAGAAGGCCTTAAAAAGAAGTCGTTTTATATC
>NW_015526929.1:0-868 GCF_001515645.1 Sinocyclocheilus grahami
TCTCTCTCTCTCTCTCTCTCTCTCTCTCTCTCTCTTTTTCTCCATCTGATTTAGATGCTAATATCACGCTGTACGAATTCTCTCAACCTCTGTTTCTATAAGGGTGGTCTTCCATATGCTTCAGTCCAAATCTTGTTTTTTTTCATCTCTGGGCAAGCGGTGTGCCCCAAGGCTGACCTTTGGGCCCACTTTAGTTGATTAAAACCTCAAGTAAACATCTGCTTCCCCGGTTAAAGATCTTTCTTCTAATGCAGGTAGTGTCTGAAGCTAATTCAAGGACACTGTGGAACCATATCTTTTCATTTAGCTGATGGAGTTGCACTTCAAGAAAGCAACCCCTTAATGAAGTTGTACCCATCTCCTTCATCTCTTGGGAGCCTTTGTTACTGGCTGATTGTAAAGCCCATTTTTCCAATCACTTCAGACCTCAAGTAGATTGTGTAGCCATTGTGCGCTCTTGCCCCGTCAGGCTAAGCCCTTGTCCTAATCCCGCTGTGTCGCCTATTTAAGGCCAGAGAATAAGAGACCTGAGCTGACTAGAGGTAATCTAGGGCACCAGCTGCTTAGCCTGGAAGGCCGTTCTTGTTTGTTGACCACCCTGTCTCTGCCTAATCAGTGTTACAGTTGCCCACCGGGGAAAGAACAGGAGGTGGACATGGGCTATGATTATCTCTGATGTAATATTATGTTTCATATGCTTGATTAGTTGGGCCTAATTAACTAAAGCTCTCGTATGGTGATTATCAACCCAGACCAATGCCATTTGTCATTTGGCAACAGCGAATCAAGATTACACTGCTGAAAGAAATCCTTTAATCATTCATAATTCTGCACATCATTTTGTCTTGTTTGATAAACCGCAGTAATT
>NW_015526930.1:0-868 GCF_001515645.1 Sinocyclocheilus grahami
AAAATAATGATCTTTTTAAAAAAAAGCATCATATGACCCCTTTAAAGATTTACCAACAGAAATATAAAGCACCACAACTGTTTTCAACGTCGATAATAATAAGAAATGTTTCTTGAGCAGCAAATCAGCATATTAGACTGATTTCTGAAGGATCATGTGACACCGAAGACTGGGGTAATGATACTGAAAACTCAGGCTTTGCTTACATTTTAAAATATATTCAAATAGAAAACATTTATTTGAAATAGTTTTTACTGTCATTTTTATCAAATAAATGCAGCCTTATAGTGAGCATAAGAGACTTTCAAAAACATTAAAACATCTTACCAACCCCAAACCTTTGAACAGTAGTGTATATATTTGATATGTGTTATAGTTGTGTTTCCTCCTCATGCTGTTTTAGGCTGTTGTGATTGATGAAGTGTATAATTTGGTGGTGGATGCCATCTTTGGATTCAGTTTTAAGGGTGCGGTGCGAGAGCCGTTCGGTGACATCCTCTCCCAACTAAAGAAAATCACTGTGCCCATTGCTAGTATTGACATACCTTCAGGTGAGAACATACACACATCACTAATTTAATTGCAATCCAAGCATTCAGTAGAAAAAAATGTTTTAGGAGTTTATTGATCTTTTTGATTCGCATTTATGAGCCAAGAGCATTTTTTTATTGTATAATATGCCTGGTAATAGTAAGTCAACTAGTTTATCATATATGTCTTCTGATTGTGACAAAGTATGTGTAATTTCTTTCACTCTTTAGGTTGGGATGTGGAGAATGGCTGTCCTGATGGGATTCAGCCTGACATGCTCATCTCCCTCACAGCCCCTAAGAAAGCAGCCAATCACTTCAAAGGACGCTACCACTTC
>NW_015526931.1:0-867 GCF_001515645.1 Sinocyclocheilus grahami
ATAGAGGCATTTAGAAATGTAATTACTAAATGTCAGTGTTTGACTTTGTTTCCTTTTGGACTATATAAACCATTTTGGTACTTTGTTGAATCTCACAGTCTGAGTGATTCCTTGTTCTTGTGTGGATTACTGTTTGCGTATTTATGCAGAGGTCTCCTCAAATCACCTGACAATATATGAAAAAAAAAATAATGAAATGACATTAGAAAAAGGACACGAAACATAGCTAACAAAATCACATTTGTTCAGAAATTCCAGAAGTCCAGAGTACGGTGGCATTTCTGAGATGATTACCTCATTTACCGTTCTTTCCTGTTTCTTTCTCTCTGACTCAGCTGTCCAATCAGTGTATGATGAATGGCAGGGGGCAGGATGGGACTGTAATAGCCCTAAGTGAATGGCCTGTTAGAACAGCATGTCTGCTGCTCCCAGGAAATTGAATTAGCTGGAGGGCTCCAATGACAAGCAGGAAGGAGTAAACTCAATCAGGCTGCACCTCTTGCAAGGTTCAGCTTCCCTCGTGTGGGTTTCATTGGCTCCTTCTGTATTAGGTTTGTGGGATTTCCAGGAACCTGCAAAAGATGCCAGGGGAACTGAGCAGTTACGACACTAGAGCTCTCTGAAATAACACTGTAATGTCACGGTATAGTGTGTGTTTTGTACAATTAATATTTCATATAAACATTTTTGTAACCTTTATATTAGCTCAACTGGTAATAGATCAGTGTAAAAGCAGCTATTACTATTTGGTCTTATTTGACCAAAAATACAGTAAAACAGTAATAGTGTGAAATATTATCCATTCAAAATAACTCTATATTTTAAAATGTAATTTATTGCTGTTCAGTGTCACATGATCATATATAT
>NW_015526932.1:0-867 GCF_001515645.1 Sinocyclocheilus grahami
ACACACACACACACATTTACATTTAGTTGTTTAGCAGACACTTTTATCCAAAACAACTTACAAATGAGGACAATGGAAGCAATCAAAACCAATATTATATATATATATAAATATGTATATTTAGATATTTAAACCCTTAGTATAACATCATAACAATGAGGTGATAATATTCAAATAAAGGTCACAGAACCCAAAAACACAGGCAGCCATCAAAGCTCGTCAAGCTTCGTGTATTTTTATGAGTGCAGCTCTGAAGGCCATTCATGGGTACCAGCGAGAAGAATGGGAGATAATTTAATGGGATTTCATGGAAAATGAAGGCTCTGTAGCTGACAGAAGGGTCACGAATGAAGGAGGACCGTCCGAGCTGAAACACACTGTCAACTAAAGCCCTGAGCTCAACTCAACCTGCTCTGATATACTGTGATATAAAGCCTGATGGCATTTTTGTTACTGCAGGGCGAAGCCATGAAGAGATTTGCGTGTACATTTAGCAATTAAAACACGGCCGTGAATGTGAAGAGGGTCCGCCGCAGGACCGCTTATGTCTGTGTTCATCTGTAAATAAACCAGCAGGATTGAGTCAGACCTGCTGCAGGGCTCAGGCCTCGCTCCACAGATCACACACAAACCCTGCTGCAGCAAACTCATCTGCTACATAGCTACTTATAATTACTCTCAAAACATGCTGCACACTATAGGATTCCAACATCTTAAAAAAGCCATGTTTTTTTTGTTCTCAGAAAAAGGCTCAGTAGAAGAGGTGGTGGTTTGTTCAGCATAACAAACGAAATATTATAGCAGATGCTTACTAATGATGGGATTACTTTCGATTTCTTGAATACTAGGACTGCAATTTTTTCAACT
>NW_015526933.1:0-867 GCF_001515645.1 Sinocyclocheilus grahami
TCATGTCATGATTTGAGATATCTATAGCACAAATGAAATGACAGAGAAACTGATCCACCAAAGTTTAAGGCTTCAAATCACTAACACTGGGAATGAGCAACAAGATTAAATGTTTGCCATAGCAACATCAATGCTTTTTAATCTAAAAAGCATGATTAAGTGCACTAATCCCCACTACTGAAACATCTTCTTCTGTTAGTAACTCAGCAACATGTGACGTGTCTCCAAAAGGCCATTACCTCCACCATTATTTAAGTACTCTTGTCCTCTTGGACTACAAGAGGGCCGATTCAAAGTTGAGCACATGTCCTCGGCTTTGTGGTCATCAGCACTTGATCCATGCAATGCGCTTCTCCAAGCTTTTTGTTGATGTGTCAGTTGCACACTCCGGTGTCTCGTGAGAGTGGGGCACATACGCTGCAGATGATAGTCCTCTTTGTCTGCTGTCACAAGGCCTGCTTCCATCTCAATGGCCTCTGAATAGGTCTCGCCAGCTGTCATGCAAAATGAGTGCATTTCATTACAAATTAATTTATCTGATCTTGATGCTATTACTTTTGGTTTCCCCCCTTCTTTCGAGTCTCACCTCTCCCTAATCATAATTATTTAACGCTCCAGGCAACAATCTATAGCTCACCAAAAACAAATAAACAGTGGGTGTCCTCGATCATTTGTGAGAGGGCAAAGATTTTTTTTTTTTTAATAGAAACATTAATATCATGCATTTTTTATGCAGGCTTTAACGTAGTTAGAGAAGTCTGTCTAACCATCTAAAATGTAAAAGGATACACTTGATTACCTGTCATGATATGACAACTGGAAATTTGATTACAGAAGGAATTATATATTTAACAGCCGTAAGAAGAC
>NW_015526934.1:0-867 GCF_001515645.1 Sinocyclocheilus grahami
AGTCTTGCGGGCCACTGCTTCCCTCGCTGAACTTACTAAATAACATAGACAAATAGACAAAAAATAGACAAAACAAAATTAAATGTAAGAACTAACCAAAAAAAGTTAGCCAATTTAAGCTACAAAAGAAACAAGAAAATTTAATGTAGCCAAAAAAGAAAGGAAAAAGAGGAGAGGCGATGAGCGATCTCGCTGTGAAGCGAGAGACCCAGTGAACAAAAGCAGAGAGAGAGAGATCCTCCATTGACACCATCGAGGTTTAAATTGTAGAAATCCCTGATGACTTCACTCCACTATCAAAGATCCGGGAGAATTCCCCCACTCACAACTCCACCTAAAGGCTAAGAAAAAAACATCACACCCGGAACAACTACTCTACGAGCAGACACACGTAACAGGTGTGCATAACATCATTAAAAAATAATTCTATATTTCAGTATAATAATAACAACGCATGTTGATGCAATCATCTAATACCAATCTTTTCTAACTACCAAAACATTAAATATCACCCTGTCACTATACAAATACCAAAAGTGCCCTATAATACCTGTTTACTGATACTGCTGGCAAGACCATTGTTTTCAATTAAAGTTTTGGCGTCAATATACTCATGCAAAGGTCATCAATATTATATCATTATAAATCTATTTTCGCTTGTGTTTATTTCTAAAGAAAGATGTATTGTATATAAATTATGCATTTAATTGCATTCAATGAGTTAAGAGACTAAAGTAAAGACACAATATTATTTTTTTTCCATGGTGGCTCTACCTACAGTGTTATAAAACCTTCAGAAACATACCTATACATAAATTTCACAACATTTATTATAGATTAATAAATCGATAATTTATTAGATTATTG
>NW_015526935.1:0-867 GCF_001515645.1 Sinocyclocheilus grahami
ATCTATATATCCTTACATTCACTAGAAAAACAGCACATACAACAATCACATTTCAACTGCTCTGTGTCCTTCTTACCAATCTCAGGCACAGATAGAGCTACAGTCATTGCCACACAGACAAAGAAAGCAGGAAGCAGGATCTGTGAGAAAATGCCCTTGGTGTTCCTCTTCGCACAGTGAAACCTTTTCACTATCAGCCCGTGAAACTGCCGGAGTTTCAGCCACCAGCCCTCAAGCTTAAAGCTGCCCTGGCCCTCCTGTATGGTCCGCTCCGGTGAGGACTCTTCATCTGGAGCACAGAGGGTATTATAGTACACGGAGTGGTAAGCAAGCATCTTATCTTTATCTATTACCTCCAGGCCTTTCAGAGATGCATTTGTCTCTGACAGACTTCCGCTTTAAAATTCCAGAGGTGGCAAACAGCACTAGACAAAATGTTCTTTCTAAAAGCCTTAAAAGTATAACTATAAAAAGAGCTGTTTCCTAGTTTGTTCCTTCGCTGTCTACAAACTACCAACTGAGCCATTAATGAAGTGTCTGCAAATTTCAAGTAATTAAATACATAATAATACAAATAAATTATTAAATAAATGTTAGGTTATTTCATTTAATAAAACATTTAAAAATATTTACAAATTATCTGTAATTAATAAATTTTTAACTGTCTAATCAGCTTTGAATGTTCAGTTTTTTAGAACTCTTACAGACCATAATAAAAACTGAATAAATTCATAAATTTATGCTAATAACATAAAATGACCAACACTGAATAATAATAATAATAGTAATAGTAGATAATTATGGCTCTCAATTGATAAAACATTTAAAAATATTTAATAAACGTTAATGCATTCAGGTTTTTTTTTT
>NW_015526936.1:0-867 GCF_001515645.1 Sinocyclocheilus grahami
GCAGTGTGAGTCATCTGATATCAAACCTTTTCTGATTCATTAAGCCCCTGTTGCCCCTCCCCTACCTCATCCCAAACCTTGCCACAAACTCCTTTTCAAAATGCAGCACGATATTCGTGCTTAGTAGGAAGACATCTGCGCTGTCCTTCTCCCCCTGCTACGCAGAACATTGTGCCCTGAACTTCGAGCTGTGCCAGTGATAAACTGGGAACAGAACGGAAAGCAGGCGACCGTTTCAGAGGCCAAGATGGAGACAAGAGTGGTGGGACATTACATTTGACTACAGATCAAATTCAGGTTCTGAGAAGGAATATCGCTGCAGTATGAGGGGCCCAGGCCAAGCTTCACCTGGCACTCCACAGCACCATGCATGCTAACGGCAGTTAACTTGGCAATGTTTCGGTTTCCATGTCACGCCCTGAAAAACATACAAACACAGAGAACAGTAGCGCTGTGACAAAGAGGGCGGAAGCAGGCTGAGATTAGGCTCAATTCAAGCGGTTTGATATAGAGGTGAAACAAGGACATCCAACCTGAGAACCTGCTGACCTCTGGAGTGGCCATGTGTTAACCAGGTGATATAATCACCTGCTGTAGGTTTATGCCTTATCATATATTTCAATATTATAAACACTCCAATCCAAATAGCTTTAATAATGTTCCTAAACAGTTTTTTTTATTGCTTACTGGTTAAAAAATACATTTAAACATGTTTAAAAGACGTTTGTTGGAGAATAAATTAAAAATACACTACCGTTGTAGTACAATTTGGAGCCAATATGTTTCAAAAATAGAGTAAAAACAGTAATATTGTAAAATATTACAATTTAGATGATTATTTTTCTATTTTTATACATTTTAAAATGT
>NW_015526937.1:0-867 GCF_001515645.1 Sinocyclocheilus grahami
AATTAAATCGTTATTTATAGCTATTCAGGGAAGGGGGGATTTTCAACTGATCAAATTTGTCATGGTTATTTATTAGAATGTTATTTGACCCCTTTCAGTTACTTTATAGTTCACTTTACATGGTGTTTTGATTGCTTAAGACGTTTCAAAAAAATATCACAGAAGAAAAAAGTCACAGAGGTTTGGATCTCTTTAAGGGTGAGTAACGATTACAGACATTTTCATTTTTAGGAGAACTATCCTTTAAGGGTAGTACCATTATATAGCAAGTGAAATGTCCATGTTCACCAGAACAAACACAGCTCAGTAGCCTATATTTATTGTGGGTCCTAATTGTCACAGTCAGGATAAAGCATGATTGAAAATAAACATCCAGAATCATTAGATTTATCAATTATAATTGAAACGCTATGCTCAAGAAATAATGCAATATAAGGCTGCCACAGGGTCACTGTTTTTAATTGTAATATCCTGTACCTCTACTAAATTCTTAATGTGCAGTGAACATGCATGTAAACATTAAATGGATTTAAAGTCATAAGCCATGTAACCTTCTGTGTAATGGGAATACCACAGCATAACCAATAAACATGCAGAAGCAAAAACAACACATGCCTATTGACAGATTTTTGTGCTTCAGCATGGCCCATTATTTCGTTCAGAACTGTTTGATCCATGGTTCCATCCAATGGGGATAGGCCAGCTGTCAGGGGTCTGCATTAGCAGAGTTTAAGTGTGGCTAATGGCAGCTTTAAGCCCTAAATTATTTACTGCTCTCATCAAAAATGAGACTTAAAGTGCTGTGTGTCCAGCCAGCCCCCAAACAGCTACATGTGCCAAAACCACAGTCAGAATTCAATGCACACA
>NW_015526938.1:0-867 GCF_001515645.1 Sinocyclocheilus grahami
ATCTCAGCTCCTATGGGTGAGAGGCAAGATGCCTCTACATATTTTAGAATGCTAATCAATTATTGAAAGATGTTTCAGCTTTTTATATTTAAAAGATAAGTTGCAGAGGCAAGCTGTAAGCCTTTACATTATTATATATGTAAAGTATAGTATATTATAAGACTCCATTTATGTTTATACATGGTAGTTGTATGTTTTTCATTAAAATCTCGCAGATCAAACATGCCACTGTTTGAAATTCTAGTGTATAGGGACAACCTGGATTTTTATTTTTAATTATTTACTTTTTTTTTTTGTTGGTCATACCATGTTTTTAGAGGTTTTTTTTAAATAATGTAATGTTTTTTTTTCATTATAACATTTAAATAATTTGTTTCATTATCACAGTTTTATTTTATGGGCCAGTTACAAATCTTTGTAATCGAGTTGGTTGTGTGACGATATAAGATAAAATAATGACAATGTAATGTATGAATATAGATATATATATATATATATATATATATAAAAGGGCAGAGAAGTGATTTTGTTAAAATCCAGAAAAACTTTATGTGGCCAATTATAATCATATGTTATAGTGATTAAAGCAAATCGTAGCTGTGTAACCAGCCTTTTTGAAAAGACATGTTTTGTTTGGGTCAAGTCACATTTATTTACATAGCGCTTTTTACAATACATATTGTGTCAAAGCAGCTTTACAGTATTAAATATGAAAAATAGTGTGTAATAATGCAAAACAGTAAAGACTCAGTTTTCAGTTAAAGTCAGTTCTTTATTGATTCAGTGATTTCATCGTCCAGCTCCATTCAGTTCAAATATTAGTAATAGTATATAATATATATGTGTGTGTGTGTGTGTGTGTGTGTG
>NW_015526939.1:0-867 GCF_001515645.1 Sinocyclocheilus grahami
AAAAAAATATTTTTCACAGTCGTAAATAAAGATTATTGGAGTACAGTTTACAGAAAATACTATTTCAGTCTTTCTACTTAAAAATGGCATGTTTAATTCAGTGTGTTACTTGACATTTCTTTGTAAATAATTGTTACATTTACTAGCAATTTCTGGCTGAAAACCTAATTTTTTCAGTGTATTAGTAAAACACCACAAATAACTGCAAGAAATATCGACAACATGAGACAGATATTAACTTCTCATATTTTTAAGAGAGCAAAACAGCTTTCTGTTCAGTTTAAAGATCCTTCAAAGCTCAGCCAGGCACATATGCTTTAGTAAAAACATGATTTCTATCCAGAAGAGATGTAAACAGACACGATAAGAGGCCGGCTGACAGGTGGTAGTGATTTCACTTATTTGTGTATCTGAAGAGCTTGACTTCCCGACAGGCTCAGAGAGCATATCACACACGCAACAAGTGGCTCCGCTGCGTAAAACACAAACGGACATCAGTATGCTAGCTGTTAGGAGCCGCTTTTTGTGATAAATATGATGTGACTCGAGCACAGCGGAAATACCATCAGGGGTCCAGAAACCGACGCAGAACAAATGGGTTTTTAGAGGGAAAGATGGTTTACTTGTTTGCAGCAGAAACACTCGTCAGCTTTAGTCAATGGATTGTGAAGAATCAACACAATGGCTCGTTATTGTGAGCGAATGCACTGAGACAGCCAACTGGAAACAGCACATAAATACAGGTCAAACTCTTCAATTAAAAGCCAATGGACATGAATCTGAAAAACATTTTATGGATGTGAATCTAAATGAACAATCAAGCTCCGCACACCTGATGGCAATTGATAGGTGCGTAGGAGACAAAGA
>NW_015526940.1:0-866 GCF_001515645.1 Sinocyclocheilus grahami
GGCTTAAATAGGGAACTAAACGAGGAAATTAACAAGAAACACCTGAAATCAATATCACAATCAGATATGAGGGAAAAACTATGACATGGAGCACGTGGGGGAGGAAAACAAACACAAAACCGTCCGTGGGGCGTGACAACAGGGAGATAAAGAAATATAATACCAAAATATACAAATTAATTACCGTTTCTATATATTGTAATATCTCAGTCAGAGGAAATTTCCCTCTGGTATGTTGGTTTATTTTCCATATAAACAAGAAACGATTGCCAAACTCTCTTTTCAAAAACCAGTATGTTAGCTTATCTAAAGGTATACAATTATTAACCTCAGATAATTACAAACTTATTGGAATAACCATATCAGATTTCCACTTCATTGCAATACACTTCTTGGCAATCAGTAATTGCATTTCTATAAGCTTTATTCTGATGGCTTTGCTTGAGGTTGGAGTTGGTAAAGTTACCCATCAAACATATCTCTGTGTCTGTTGGAAAGGAGATTCCATGTATAGCAGATATAATATATCTAATATATAATATATAATATATATATATTTTTTGCCAGAACACAAACTAAAGAACAGGACCATGTGGAGTGCAAAAAGGTTTCCTTGTCTGTACTACATCTGAAGAGGTGGGAATTTTTTTATTAAGCTTATGCAGTCGTGGGTGAAGAAAATGAAATTGAACCAGTCTATATCAAAATTCCGTCCTTGCATAGTTCACTCCAGACTGAAGCTGCCATTTTCAATGTTGCCAGTTAAGGAGCATTAAAGATAGTGTGGTCACATTTATTTTTGCTCTGCTCAATTGAAATTGAAATTATCATATATATATATATATATATATATATATATATATATA
>NW_015526941.1:0-866 GCF_001515645.1 Sinocyclocheilus grahami
TTTTTTTTTTTTGCATTTCTCCCTGTATAAAAACGGAATAATAATTGTTTTATTTCTGCTTGTGCTTCAGTCCCATCAGCGAGAGTCGGTGTGTTCTGCAGGAGTCCTGTGAGTTCTTCCTCAAGCACAACAGCCGTGTGCAGCACAAGTCCAAGCACTACAAGTCCTCCTCACACAAGCTGAAGGTTGTGTCCAAGTCTATGGGCACCAGCACAGGCATGCACACACCTGTCACCAGTAACCACGGCAACACACCTGTCTCCAAGGCAACCCGCAACCACTACATTCCAAGCCAGAGCATCTCTGATCCGCATGGTTCCTCAGAGACGTCCGTTCAGGAGCGCATCGGATCAACAGCACCAGCTGAGAGACGCAGTAAAGCCGACAGCAGCAGCCACACTCAAAGCTCACACAGGTTCATATTATATATATTGTTGAATGCAGTATGCAGTTTTCATTCTGTTTAGATGAGACAGCCTTTCCACTAGCAACATCAATACTAAGAGTAAATTTAATCTAATAACAGAACTGAATTAAAAAAATTTATGGTACATAGATGCATTTGGCAGATTCATCTATTGACCATCATCTGAATTCTAATCGAGGCTGTATTTTACTCATGTTCAGTTTTTAGACTAATTCATTCATGGCCATTTTTTTTTATTTAAATGTTGCATTATATGCTGAAGGCTACCAGGAAGAGCATCGTTCACATGTGGCAACTCACCGAGAATTTCAGCTCAAATAACTCGTAACTTTTATATGAAGGAATTTG
This sequence comes from Sinocyclocheilus grahami, assembly GCF_001515645.1. Classification (NCBI taxonomy): domain Eukaryota; kingdom Metazoa; phylum Chordata; class Actinopteri; order Cypriniformes; family Cyprinidae; genus Sinocyclocheilus; species Sinocyclocheilus grahami. Next base: position 776 of record NW_015526941.1, read on the forward strand.
TCTAAATGCTTTGACGACAATACAAGCTTCACATTTCAGAATGTCCTGTACATCTTTCCTGGCTTGAGAGACAAACAAGATAGATGAACTT
>NW_015526942.1:0-866 GCF_001515645.1 Sinocyclocheilus grahami
CTACAAGTCAACCTGCTCCATATGGCCCGAAGACATGCATGAATGCTACGTGTACTGATGATATTATATGAATATAAGCTTTTAAATAAAGCTAGTATATCTGTCCTGCAGAAGCAAGATTTAGGGTACGCCTATATGCTAACTGATTGTTGAAAAGGCAAATATTTCCAACGCAGATTCTTAAAGATGCATTATAGCTGTCAACCCTATTTACTTTTCCATTGTAATTTAATGAATTCGGCTGCATGGGGATCATTAGCGGTCCTGCTGACGGATGTCACCCCACTCTTCTGAGGAATGCTGCCCAGGGCTGAGGGGGAGCAGGACACAGATATGCACACTACATAGGGCAGGAATGCAGTCATGTGTTATTGGAAATCAAAGCAAGAGGCCAAGTTATGAGGAACGCTCAGGCTTTATTAGGTGAAACTAATTGCCCTTTACTACTTAACCATTGCTAACAGGAGTATAGGCCCTGCCTCATAATGCTTTCATTGAGTGCTTTGCATTTAAGTGCTCCCTCTGAATGTAGGGAGGACTTGTTTACTCAGATTTCCAAAAGGGTTACTGGGGTAGCCATGGACGACATTCCAAGAAATGTCCGTCGCACTTCCAGAATGAACCCACAGCTTTATTAGCTGGACGCTCATTATTCGGATGGTCTCCTCTCTCTTCCTGTTATCCGAACAGTGCCATGGAAAGCCATTGCTTTTTGTTGTAAAGGTAGTGAACATTTGCCAGAAAAGTGCCTAGCGGCATTGACTCACAGTGCAGGAATGTCAGCTCTCTTTTGCTTTTCCCTCCTCTCTCCATCTCTTTCCATCCCTCACTTCCTTTGCCCCCTGCCTCCCTCCTTCTTTTTTTTT
>NW_015526943.1:0-866 GCF_001515645.1 Sinocyclocheilus grahami
CAGGTTCAAGGGCCTGAACTCTTCTGTTTATGTAGCAACACATCACGTGGTCGACTATCAGCCAGCGGGGTCACGTGACGCTCACCAGCCAATAGGATTGCAGGAGTGCGGCACCATCAGAGATCAGAGGAAGAGTATCGAAACTCGTCATGTTTCGCTTTATCGCTTGTTTTGTTTCTTTTAATCGAATCCAGGTTTCCGGTTCCTGAAGCCCGATGTGTTCCGAAGCAGCTGCAGGTGAGCCCGAGTCTCTTTCAGCTCAGATCAGCTCCAGATCGCAGCATTACAAACACAGATCTGTGTATTTCCTTCTCACTGATTCACTTTGTATCGGTTTCGTCTCGAGTTCAACAACTCTGCGCTCATTCATGGCTTAGCTGGGATTTCATTTTAATTTCATTATTATAAATAACGTCGTCGTTTGGTTTGTTACAGGTTTTTCCGTGTCGCAGAATCTCTTTCATTTGCATGCAGTTCTGTAAATAAATAATATATATATATATGTGTTATACAATTATAATTATATAGTCATTATTACAAATTATCATTACAGTAATGTATTCAAATTATAATAATTATATTAATAATATGATATTATAATAGAATTTTAATGCATGACTATTTGTCGTATTTTATATACGTTGCTTTCCTTGTGCTATATACTGTATATAGGCTACGGAGCTGTGTAGATTACTTACAAATTGTAATCTGTTACTGAGTCAAAATTACAAGACAAAAATTGTAGTTAGTAACGTAATCCATTGCATTACAATATAATTAGATTACTTTCGCCCAAACTCGTTTATCGCATTGATTTAGACAGGATAATCTTGTACCATATTGATATAAAAATACAAAGAGTAAGA
>NW_015526944.1:0-866 GCF_001515645.1 Sinocyclocheilus grahami
TCCCTCATTAGCTCAGCAACATCTGTGTGTTTTTAGAACAAAGACGATCTCTTGAGAAAAACTCTGAGGAGGACAAACCAGACTAATCGGCCCACAGATGCCTTCATATTTCTGCACATCACAAAGACCACTGCAGGGCTCCAGACAGCGACTAAAATATGCAACCAAAATAAAAATGTGCAACAAAAAATTATAATCTGGAGAGGTTTGAATGTGTCTGTATGTGGTTTTGTCCGATATCTCATTATCTGGTAAGTACTCGCCAGCGTAGAACAACGAACACAGTATGAGTCGTTTCCGATTCCTGAAAAATGTCTCTTATGAGAAAATAATGAGATTGTTTTTAACGAATCAATCAAAAGAGATTAATAAAATAGTCAAACTCGCTCATGAGTTGGTGGTTTCAATCAGACAGTCAGTGAATCATATATTTTGGGTTGATGAGATTCAGTATAGAGGCTGTTTAAAGGACAGTGTGTAATTAAAAATGCATATTCACAACATAGTTTTGTTGCGATAAATCAGTAATGTTGTTTTTTAAAGTATAAAAAATATTTTACAAAAATATGTAATTATTAGTTATTGTTTTACATATGATAGATTCTGTAATTTGTCAGCAAAAACCTTTTTTAAGTACCACAACAGTGTTTATTTTTTGATAACATAAAATCACTTTTTTTGTGTGTTAATGTACACCATGAATGTTTGTGTGCAGAACTTACCTCTCTCTCTCAAGTGTCACTTCATTATTGTGGAGGAGTGAGACAAAGTCACAGTGCATGATTGTGTCTGTATTACTTTCATTAATGAATTCTCACAGAATATTATTGTATCTAATTGTGTTTTCTGACACCTCCATCCTCAGG
>NW_015526945.1:0-866 GCF_001515645.1 Sinocyclocheilus grahami
ACGCGTTTTACATACTGAATAGACTTAAACATGCAAAACCACAAGTGTGACCTCAAAGTCATACAGTACTTGCTAAAATAAAGTTATAACTTATAAATAAACAATATGAATATATGACAGATTTACAAATGATTGTACCATAGTATACAATATAACATTATATACATGCATTACCATTCACACAGCTATTCAATCAACCTCCCATTTATTCGGTTGAATGCAGAGTCAATCATGCACATTTTTAAAGTAAACACAAGTTGTTTTTATTTCATTGCATTTAATTAATTTGACCTCACTCAAAATACAGCTCTCCTTGACTATCCCAGAGACAATAGTCCCTGTTTGTCTGTCTTTAATCGCGGTAAATTTGGCAGTGCTAACTGGATTGATAAAGCTGTAGCCTATGTCAAGCCCCACATCGACAAATGATCTCACAAGTACCACTGCCCCATTTTCTGTAAGAACTGCATGGTTAATTCTCGATAGTGTTGTGCTTGCCTTAGTGAAATCAGCTTCCATTAATTATAGCCCTTTGATAGAATGAACACTGGTGAACATTTATGCCATTCTCTCTAAGAAGATGTGCCTCTCTGGGTGTTGGTGGTCTTGTAATTGGTGAACCAAGGTAGATTACATTAGTTTTAGTCATGCAATTTTTGGCAACTTTGTACCAACGTAACATCTGGTCTACAAAGTCCTTGCTCACTCGATGAGTACTACTGCTGTAAATGCTTTTCAAAAGCTTGGGAACACTTTGAAAAAGAAAAAATTTGACAATGTTTTTCCATGCTTGTTTTGCACATTCATATTCAATTTTATACATGCCACTTCTGATGCAGATTCGGTTTCCTCTGCAGTGGAAAAAA
>NW_015526946.1:0-865 GCF_001515645.1 Sinocyclocheilus grahami
AAAGGTATATTTGAACACGCTCACCAGTTTTAAACCATAAGAGTGTCTCATAAGAGCAGACTTTCATAATTGCAGGGAGACGTCATTTCTCGTGCATGAGAATCACCCAATCAGAGCAGACCTGCAGCACGTCCAGCTGGAGCCTCGCATAAAGGGCCCTTGTGTGGCACCAAAAGAGCTGCGAGCAGCAGCAGCCAATCCAGTGAGGCTGAACTAATCGCTCTCGCTCTCATACAGACCACAGCGCTCAGACACAAGTGACAACTGTTCCTCTCACATAAAGATGCGCTGTGGTGCGGAGCTTACAGGGCTCCAACACGAACTAACAAAAACGGCCTGAAAGCAAAAAATATTAATAACGGGTTTTCTTCCATAACTAACATTGCATCTTGTAGCAAGCGAGCGCTGTGGCCTAGTAGTGAACGTGCATAATAATAAACATTTCATAACCAAATAATAAACAAACACACAACGAGCTCGCTTGCAGCCTCAGACTGTTATTGATGCACATTAAATCAAATTGGATGTTGATGCGATCTGTTGGTGATGTTGACCAGAACAGGACGACAACAAAGGTCGCAACACAAAGACACGCTTCACTCGAATTAATGCAATTATGAACACAGAATGAGGTAAGGGCATAAGAAGCCACTTTATGCGGCTGATGTTACCTTCAGTGCAGCTGCAGAGTTTAATCGTGCTGTTCGTGATCAGGAAAAGCGTTCAAGCGGGATCAGCTCAGTACAGACCTGAGTAATCGATGCGAAACGCTCAGTGCGCACAGAAAGAAGCAGTCGAGCGCAGAGCAGTTCAACTGATGACAGATTACAGAAACATAATTAAAAAGGGTTTAAAAAAAAAAAAA
>NW_015526947.1:0-865 GCF_001515645.1 Sinocyclocheilus grahami
CTGCAGCTGCTCTACAACACAATCACACACAACACTGATCAACACGAACACACACAACACTGATCAACACAGACACTAATAACACAATATAATTACTACTAACAGAAATATTATACTTCTGTGAATGTGTCAGTGTTTTAATATGATCATCATATTTAGGTGTAATATATGATTCCTGTCGATCAAACTGAACAGATTCAGTCTCTTCTGCTGTCTGGACGTGATGCTTTCCATTCGACCCACAGAAACATGTACCTATGTTTTCACCTTCTCCTGCACTATAATGCAGAGTTTGTCTGTGGGCTGCTGGACTACAGCAGAAGTGAAACTGCTCTGTTTCAGTCCAGATCATGTAACCAATCAAACAGTGACTCTGGGAGTGTGGGCTGAAAATTCCATTTGATTTGTGAAGAAGTTCTCCCGTGCATATGAATACAAAATGGTCCATGTTATTATTAGTGAATTAGACACAATATTCTTCCGCAAGACTCTTGCTAGTTTTAACCGCTATAGGGCAGAAAGCTACACAGTGTATCTTTAAATTATTAAGTAATTACATTAAGCCCTACACATACAGGATAACAATAATTGTGCAAATAATGTAAAAATATCAAGCTCTATTACACCAGTGTTTTGTTTATACTGAACTCTGCAAAAACACAAAGCATATTGAACAAAATACCCTCAAAACAGAAGACTGTGTGCCATTTAACCAGGCCGGCGCGTGCTTACAGGCAAACTAGGCAGACACCTACTGCGACAGTACAGTGAGGATGGCAAGAAAGAGAAACTTCATTTGTAATGTATTTTCTTATATGTGTTAATTTAATTTATTTAATTAATTGAACTTTCTTTTGGAAATATT
>NW_015526948.1:0-865 GCF_001515645.1 Sinocyclocheilus grahami
GCTAGCCAACCTCTAAGTGGTACAGCAGATCTCCCAAATATTAAAGCACTACCTTGCTTTTCCATCCTGGGCTATCTGTGTGTAGTGATGGGAAACTCAGCGGTGTATCACTGTGACTTCTGACTCTCACCTAATTATGGAGAAGCCAACAAGCAGACACACACTCTTCCACAATTTAGCTCACCAAACACTCTTTATCCTCACTGATGTGGGGAGAGAGAATTATTAGACTTACAGAAATATAATGGCTAGATGTATCTGTCCCATGTGCCAAGAACGGGGACCAAAACGTACTATGACCTCTAACAATCATAACCAGAGAAGCACAGCCAACCAGTGGTTGCGTTTGAACTGAATTTAATGCCTGTGTGCGTCCACAGATGTTGGCTGCAACGTTATGCTCTGATGAGGACGAACTGTGACAGGAAAATTAATTTCAAATCTGTTGTGAAAATTTCCAGGATAATGTTAATAGCTTTGTTGCTATTTACTTCCGTATTGTAGGTTTTGCTAAGAAGATGCTCTGTATTTTGGACGTCGTTGGTAAAAGAAAAGACATGAGAATCGGTTTCCCAGATTTTGCAGTTGTTTCATTCAACTAAATGACAAACAAAATGTTTCTAGATGTATCTATATAAAGCCTTATATATGATACTTGCTTATTTAAATATATACATTTTAAGGTTAAAGGTTGAGCATACTGTAGTTCCATATATATATTTTTTTTGTGTGTGGTTTTCAAAGACTATTGATCCGTTGTTAAAGCTCAGCCACTTAACTAGCTAAATGGAACATAGCTGGAGCTTTAAAGCATAGAAAAACTGAGTGTTGTGACTATAAATCCTCATATTTGTGGTTTTAAAAG
>NW_015526949.1:0-865 GCF_001515645.1 Sinocyclocheilus grahami
TGAATGAAGAGAAACACTTTCCAGAAAGATTTTTTGTTAAGACAGGAAAAATTTTGCGTTAAATAAGCTAAAAAGTGTATGTTGTTTAAACATATGTTGGAGTTCCTTAAACCTAGAATTAATAGTTGGGGTAACAAAGGTGAAGCTGAATCAACTTTATACTCTATCAAACCAATATTTTTTTCGTTAGCCCCAGGGCCGATCCCACCATTGAGGTCCCAGAGGTCCGGACCTCAGTATTTTTCCAATAACAGAAGTTGTAAAATAATTATCTCATATTAATTCTGCTTTGGTGCTGCAAGGATATAAAGCCAAGATAACAGATATCCTCATATGAGATGCCTCAGCGGCAGGGGTGTGTGATATATGCAATAATATCGTAATTATTGTTTTACCAATGTGCGATTTGACATTATTGAGTATTTTGCAAAAAAAACAAAAAAACAAAAAAACAGCCCTACAGAGTGCATGGGTATGTGAAGTCTAGACTAGTGCGTGTGCGCATTTAGAGTGTGTTCTTTCACTGCATGATTCAGTCTATTAAAAAACATTTAGAATGATCACAAATTCAATATATAGGGGCAGAAAATGTATATATTTATATCACTTCGTATAGTTAATCAATTTCACACGAAGAGCGCCGTTTTTCTCCAAAAATTCACCGGATGGTCGAAACATTGCAATTAATAATTCAACTCAATTCAAAAGCTTTATTGAGAAATTTAAAACAGAAAGCCCAATAAGCAAACATTGTCCATATGCAAATACAATTAGCAGACAATAAAAATTGTTGATAGAATATAAAAAGTAAATAAATAAGTTTTTATATCCATATAAAGTATGGATATCGTTAAGGTCTAAACAG
>NW_015526950.1:0-865 GCF_001515645.1 Sinocyclocheilus grahami
AAAAAAAAACTTTTCAAACTCATCCTAGACAGTTTGTCCAATTTTCACCAAAATTGACTCATACCATCTTCCGATGGTCCTGGCAAAAAATTATCAAAAGCTTTTTGATAGACCCAACCGTTCTCGAATAACGCACAAATGAATTTGACCAAGAGCTCACCAAAGTGGACCGGAATCTCCTCAACTCTTTATCATATTCAGACCAAACTTGGAGTTTGTTATGACAACCATCTCCTGATGTTACCTGTTCAGTTTTAGCACAATGCCACCTAGTGGTCAGGAGATATGAAAAATACCATAATGGATCGAAGGCTGTATTTCTGCAATGCTTTGGCATATTGGCACCAAACTGTTTGTCATTTTCACCCCTAATTAACCACGCCACATCAATTTGGAAGCACTTCAGTCTTCTCCTTGGCTATTATTGTCACAACACGAGTCATGTTATTTTTCTTTTTCACACCAGATGGCAGCAATCTGCTCAATTTCATGACAAAATTGAACAAACCAACAATTCACAGGCATTGCTTTCTCAAATTCAACAGTCAGATACAAAACATGTTTTAGATATACATATTTCATTCATTCTACCCAAAGCTATAATTGTAATGTGTATATAGCATTCATAGCAGCAGCTCATGAATAAACACATAACTGCTGCTAAACAATAACTTTTTCCCATGTAAAATGAACTCTTATCAGTAATCACGCTTTAAAATATCCCCTATTAAAATGCCGAAGGCTCAGAGTTTACAGCACGTATTGATTGTTATTTATACCACTTTTGCGCATCTCAGTGTCAAGATGAGACAAGTAACACTTTATGACCAAATGCTCATCTACATACTTAATTCTTGTCATTTCA
>NW_015526951.1:0-864 GCF_001515645.1 Sinocyclocheilus grahami
AAAAAAATGGGAAAATTCATTAAATCAAGACCGTTCAAAGCTTACCTTCTAGCATGAACTAAAAATAGCAGTGTCTCATTTTCACCAGACAGACGACTTGTGTCGAAAAGCACCGATAGATGGTACTGAAAAAAAGAAAAGGTAAAAAAACTACAAGGTTAAATTGAATGGCATTATAATTAACAAGATCACCAAGTAAGCTGTAAAGCTGGTGCTCTTGTCATACTACCTTGGTTTGCGCTCTCATGAAAGGAAATCCAATGCTGCACTTGAGGAAGTCCAGCTCTACCAGCATACAAGAAATGCCCTTTTCTTCCTGGAGCCCAAACAGACAGAGAAAACAACAAATGACAGTGAGAATAATCAGACAAAACCTTCATAAGTTGTACTATTTTGTCGAGACCCCAGCAGAAAGTCACCAACTGTGCAGTTCTTTCCTCAAGGTATGCTTAAAACATTACAAAAAAGAAAAAAAAACATCCAAAAGAAACCAAAGAAATCACTGATTGCCATGCAAACATACAGAAGGCACGCAAATGGTTTATTGTTGAGAATAAACTCCTGCAAGCTGGATTCAATATGCATTACAATTATGTTTAGATCTCCAATTTAGATCTCAGTCGGAGGTAAACTAAACAAATTTTTATGTTTAGCTTTTTCTCTTGCAATTTCAAGCAGTGCACACACTTGTCAACTGTTCGGCTAGATTTCAAACAAGTTTGAAATTTGTTGCAGCATCTGCAATCAATTGGAACACAATTGTGCAAGTGTGCACACTAGAAGAGTCTTGTGAAAGGCACATGCTACAAGATGCGTAGTGTGCATAAGGCTTTATGTAAATGTCTTAAGCTGGAATACACTACA
>NW_015526952.1:0-864 GCF_001515645.1 Sinocyclocheilus grahami
TGAATCTCTAGAGGAGACTAATCCAAAAGGCAAAAGCTTTCATTTGCCCTCCATTTAATGTTATTACTGTCTAGTAGAAGAAATTTAGATATTAAAAAGATCTAATTTGTGATTTGTCTTTCCTGTGGGTGTCCGTCCTGTCACTAGTTAGGTCTTCATTTGCAACAAAGTGTGATAAAACAGAAATTGAAAATCAGGTCAGATGAGTTAAAAGATAAGACAGAGTAAAGTCAAAACAGCATAAAACGGATAAGGAGAGTTAAAGAAATCCGTAGAGTCCCAGACAGGAAAACTACTTCTTCTACACCACAAGACCAAACACAGAATGATGGTAATTAACGTCATCCCATAATTAGAGCTTATATTGTATGATTACAGTTTAGCAGCTACATGACCAATCCCTGCTCAGACTACACAAGTGAACTCCAGAGGTTAGGCTACAACCATAAACCATATATTAACAACATCAGTTTTAGGGATTTAACTAGTTTAACTAGTGTTCAAGCCTCTTGTCTCTCTCTCCCTCTCTTCTTTCTCTCTCTGCTTCTTGCCAAAATGCCATCATGCTGTGCCAGGACATCTGGGTCAATGGCAGAAGCGGCAGAAGGAAAAAACAAGTACCAGAGAAAGACAAGACAGATCCTTGTCTCTCTCTAGGGGACTTTGAGGGTCTTAGGATAGAAGAAGAAATCTAAATTTTTCATGCAATTATCGCAAATTATTGCATTTGTCCGGTGTAATACATTAAATAGTCGACACAGCCAGAGTAATCTTGTATGTGTATAAATAAAGTATATTGTTACATGTCAAAATAACGTTAGACATTGATCATTAATCCTGAATTCAAAATATTAAATAATGTTC
>NW_015526953.1:0-864 GCF_001515645.1 Sinocyclocheilus grahami
GAAATCGGGAACATTCACACAAGAGACGTCATGGTTTTAAAACAGTCTGTGCATTATTAGCTTAAGAATCGGTTTAGTGCTCCGATTCACACACTCGTGCTCAACGGCAGAAACACCCTCTGAACACGTGCTTCCGGACCGTGTTTTGACACGAGAACAAACACGCCTGGTAAAAATGGCCGCCTTCCTGCGCTTTGACACCAAATACCACAGTCATACACGGTTACACTATGGGAATCTGTTTAAATACTCACTTTTTCCATCCTGAACACCTTTTTTATTACTATTTAAGAAAACCCAAGATTTCCGCTGCTTTTCTCTGAATCAGTCCGTACATGTGAAGATGCATGTGACGGTTTCACGGCGAGTCTTCGATGGGTTTTCTGCTGTTCTTATTCAGCCAAAGCTCCACGCTCCACACACACGTCTGTCCGTCTCGTTTGTGTTCGTGCGGTTCTATGTGACGGTGGTTGAGTTTTGTCCTCTGATGGCACACCAGGCCATGAACACGTCCCTGCAGACATCAGATACAAACATCAGTGACAGCAACAAATGAACACGAGTGCCAGTTCAAGACCGCATACTCTGGGTTATTGACCGCTCACAATGTGTTTACTCATGGAGCCACACGGAGATCCCAATATCTCTGGAACTGAACCATATTGGGCCTTAAAAACGAAGATACTCAAAGACATGTTTGTTAAGAACCAACCTCTAAAAGGATGTCAAGTGTGTGTGAGTGTCTGTGTGTCTGTCTGTGTTTGTTGGTGTGTGTGTCTGTCTGTGTTTGTTGGTGGGTGTGTGTGTGTTTGTTGGTGGGTGTGTGTGTGTGTGTGTCTGTCTGTGTTTGTTGGTGGGTGTGTG
>NW_015526954.1:0-864 GCF_001515645.1 Sinocyclocheilus grahami
GTTTAACGTCTCATCCGAAGGACGGTGCTTGTTGAGAGTATAGTGTCCCCGTCACTACACTGGGGCATTAGCTGGAGCACCCCCTGCTGACCTCACTAACACCTCTTCCAGCCACCTCCCATTAGCCCTCCGTTTGCACATATGATTCACATTATGGTATGTATTGTAAAGGAAAAGCTGTGCGTTTTCTACATGCCAATCTGTGCTGTTATTGTTCTGAATAATGAGTCTATTGAGCTGCTTTACTCTATATTTGTTTCAGAACTGAAGAACTCTGTAACATTAACTCTGTTTCACTGAAACAATCTGTACTGTATGAAGCGCTATAGAAATAAAGCTGATTGACCTGCTCACAATAAAACCGAGCGGTTCATTCAGTCTGTTTTGTTGTGATGTATTCAGTGAATGGAGGTAGTTTTTGTCAGTGTATCACACAGATGCTGTTTCTCTTGTTAATAAACGAGTCAGATCTGAGCTGTATATGAAGCAGAACTAGTGACTGAAATGGCTAGTTCAATCTGTGCTCGATTCTGTTAACAGTCAGAGTGTATTGCTGGCAGGATTGTTTCACCATCTGAAGTTTCTCAGGCTTGATGTTGCTGTTTGTTGAGTGTCCAGCAGATGGCGCCAAACCTCACTCAAACTCAAACTGATGACCTTTGATCTGCCGCCGAATCAATCCGCTTTGATCGGACACGCTTTCATCCAGACAGAGGCTTTATGAGTCTGATCACGTGACCGATGTTATATCAGTGCAGCATCAGATCTGGGAGATTATTACTGACAGATTTAAAGTGTGTGGCCTTCTGTTTTCAGTCGTGTTCAGTTAGTGAATGGTCTCTCAGGATGCGAGTGTGTTTAACT
>NW_015526955.1:0-864 GCF_001515645.1 Sinocyclocheilus grahami
ATTTTATGTATTTTTGAAACATTGATTCTCATTTAAAACATTCTCATTTGAATTCTTGAAATCTTTGATTATTTCCCAAATTTATTTTTTAAACATGCCACTAAAACACTATTGAGATTTAACCAATGTAATGCTCATTTTTCATATTTTTGGGTCAGTGCATGTGTTTTGTTCCTTTTGTACGGAAAGCAATTTTGTCGGGTTGCCACTTGAGTTAAGAACCAGTTGTTAGAACCTCTATGTTAGACAATCCATCCACCCTATTCCTTGTGCGGGACAAAATTACAATAAAAGCCATGATTTCTCACCTCTGCACATGTGGTGGTCTTTTAGCCATGGGCTCTTGCTCTTGTGGGGGCAGGTGTCCCCAGAAGTCAGGGAAGGCTAGGATGGAGTATCCAGCTATTGACTTTGTATTGGCTGCAGTGGCGGTGTAGAGACGTGGATCGTGGTTGGGAGTGCAGATCCCGTACTTCTCCAGAAGTCTGTCCACCATACTCGAGTGGCCTTCTTGGCATTTCCTGGAGCAGTTGAGGTAATGCTTATGGAAGTCACTCGTCCGGAGGTGATTTTCATCTCGGTCGGAGGGCAGATCGGAGCCTCTCTGGTCACTCGGCATCTTGTCGTTCAAGTCTCCCTCCAGAGTGCTGTCATCATCTGAGCTTTCATCGACCTCAGAGCTGGAGTCCAAATCCTAGAAGACATGATTGTCCAACTGTTAGAGAGATGCTGCAAAGCTAATGTTAATTTTCAGGGGGAAGAATATTCAAGAACATCCACAGATGTCAGCTCTTTATATTTTCGGCCACATCAGCAACTCTCGAATCAAAGGTGTAGGAGAAAAACTGCAAAAAAGGAGACAGA
>NW_015526956.1:0-864 GCF_001515645.1 Sinocyclocheilus grahami
AAATATAGCAACGGACATAAGAGAACCTATACTCTGAAGTATAGCTATTTCAGAACAGAAAGAATAATATAACAGAGTAATGCATGAAAGCATCAATCATGATAAACACAAGGGCTTATTTGAGTAGGGCCACATTTTATGTGCAAAATATGCAGGGAGGAAAGAATAAGGCGAAAAGGAATATGCTGATGCCAGTTTGCAAGACACAATGGCTCTTTAGGCCTTAGAACTACAGAAGAGTTTCTGTGGAGGGAAATTCTCTATACCTGAGGGACTGCAACAAAAGTTGCAGAGAGGAAAATTCAGAAAAGGAAAAAAAGGAAGGGAGAACATTTTGGACACACTGAAGGTAGCAGACATTTAAATATGAATTTACATTCAAATATGAATTATGGTGATGAGGAGGAGGACACTTAGATGTTGAGACGTCCATGTGTGAAGAGTCTGTGAGAGAGAAGTGAGTACTGTATTCGAACCAGTATTGCTTTTCAATCTCTTTGAATATGAACTGGCTGAAAACTCATTCAGGATCAACACATGTGGGTCAATGACAAATAAGTGACCACAATAAAGAAAATGAAAAATATATTAAAAAAATCTTTAATATATATTAATATAGAAATAAAAAATGATATAAATATATACTCAATTTCAAATAAATATAACTAAAATGAAAATCTTTTATAATCTTTTTTATTGTAAATTATCTTTAAAAATAAATATATGTTGAACAACATTTTAAATAAATAACAATTAAATATTAAAGTAGATTAAAATATTGTATTATCTTTATCTTTTTATTATAAAATGTCTTTAAAAATCATATATATATATATATATATATATATATATATGTGTGTGTGT
>NW_015526957.1:0-863 GCF_001515645.1 Sinocyclocheilus grahami
TGCTTTATATGATTGTTTTAGTAAAGATCCCTTTGACCAGTTTCATCCATTAGATTTCAGTGAGTATTACCTCAGTAAGTGTGTAACACTGCTCTGCTGTGCACTCAGCTTTGCTTGTGGGATTGCTGAGGGCAAAAATAATTGGACGTTTGTTGTAAGTGGCCATGTTCTTGATGATCTTCTCAGTGAAAGCACCACATATGGCAGCCACACCTGTAGATGGTTTGAAGTTTGGTGTTTATAATCTCAAATAATTTTCAAATAGTAAAATTTACTGCATTTAGCATAACGAACAGAAATATACTGACTTTTGTTCAAATCTAAATGTTTTCTGTAATTATGCCCACTAGTGGCTTCAATATGCCATTGCAATTCATGCAGGATGAATAAAAACATTAAGATGCACAAAGAATCATTCCAGCAATAAAAACCCATGAGACTGGGGTGGAGTATCTGCAATCAGTATTGTCAATCTTGTAAAAAACTTAATAAATAAAACGAAAATAAAATGTGTGTGTATACTGTATATAAGAACAGTGTTGTTATTGTTAAGTAAACTATTAAAAATCATTTGAAGTAACTAAAAGCTGAAAAAATTAAATATAAATATTATAATGGAAAAATATACTTAATACTTAAATACCTTCATACTTAAAAAACCTTGGTAACTAACCGAAATATGCTAATGTTTATGTAATAAAATTACCAAAACTAAAGCTAAATGGAAATATTTTTAAAAAGCAAAAAGTGTTATTTTAGTATTCTTATGTAGTTATTATTATAGTAATTTATAAGGTTTTGGATTGGCTTTTATTTTTGTTCATTTTAAGTTTAGTTTAGGTTTTAGTAATATTGTGATTTCG
>NW_015526958.1:0-863 GCF_001515645.1 Sinocyclocheilus grahami
TGTATGTGTGCATGCGTGCGTGAGTGAGAGAGTGAGTGTATGAGTGAGAGAGTGAGAGAGTGAGTGAGAGAATCTCGTTTGAGGACATAATTGTGAATAATTTCAGTAAAGAGTAATTCTCTGCATCACTGAATCTTTGTACAGTCAGAGGAAAAGAAACCACAAATAAATGTAACAATGAATTAGACAAAACGAAGAGGAGAAATTATGAGTACATTTGATGTAGGCTAACATGAGCGTGTGCATTTAGACTGCTTGAAAACAAAAGGCCAGAGAATATTTTAGAAATTTTAGGCACTTTTCAATGTTTGCACACTATTCAATTAAAAGTTTAAGCAGTTTTATGAAGAACAATGTAGCATAAACAGAAACACTAATGAACAAGCAAAGGTGACAATACATTGTGTTCCTTTTCATAAACCTGGATATAAAACTGAAACAGCAGTAAAAATATTTATATTGGTAAAATTGGTCAATATGGCTGACATTTGCAGCTAACATATGGTTGAGTTTTTACACATCAACCATAGCTGCATTTAAAAAAGCAGTTCAAAGTTGTAAAAATGCATTGAAGATGCCTATAGATAGTGATTTCTAAAATGGTTATGATGTATATTAAGAATAAACAGGGCTCGCAAAGTTTCTAAATTGCTGGTAGCCCTTCGGGCAGACATTCTTCAGAATGGTTCTTTATTATTTAAATAACAGAATACTTCTTTGACACCACAGCAAAAACTGGTATATAGGGATGTAACGATTCACTCAACTCACGACGCGATGCACGATACTGATTTCACAATACAATCTCACAATTTTTATTAAGACAAATTATAAATGAAAAGGTGTCCTTTTATTATTTCTCC
>NW_015526959.1:0-863 GCF_001515645.1 Sinocyclocheilus grahami
GACACTGATGCAATGCTACATTTCTCCAAATCTGAAGAAGAAACACACTCATCCTGATCTCAGATGTAAATTATCAGCACATTTTATTTTTTGGCTAAAACATTCCTTTAATACTGCAAATACTTTGTGCATGTCGCCAGCTTCTCATTGTGAGGTTTGGTTGCATTTAATCCCGTCGTGTCACAGTTGAAGGTTCTTGTCAAGCACCTGTTGATCTGAAGCGGATTTGGTCACGTAATGAGTGTCTCAGAGCCTTGATGATTACGTGTGTTGCGTGTAAATATGTCTGGAGGGCTTTCAGCAGCTGTGCTGCACTAACAAGGTCACTTCTGTGTCAGACACTCGAGGGGGAGCAGGAATCTCCTTTTGAACTCGGGAGCTCAGATTAACCGAGATCAGATATCTCTGCAGGGTCTCGGCCGATCGCGTGCGATGCATCTGATATACGAATGTGCTTAAGTTCAGTATTTTACGTCTGTCACAACAAAGAACAGCCTGATGGGCTTCTGTAGTGAGTATCGTGTTGAATGATGAGCACAGTGCATTCTGATGTCCTTGAACAAATATGGAGAGAATATTTAGTAAATATATTTTGTTTAAGAAGAATTGAAATATTGACACAGAAACAGGGTTGGTTAGTTCTATGATAGTTTCGTAACACTTTACAATAAGGTACCCTTTGTTAACATTAGTTAACTGCATTAGTTAACATGAACTAATAATTAAAAATACTTTATTATAGCATTTATTAATCTTAGTTTGTTTTATTTCAACATTTACTAATACATTATTAAAATCAAAAGCAAAATATCTGTTAATATTATTATTAATTATCTTTATTATGTCTATAAATTATTTATTAA
>NW_015526960.1:0-863 GCF_001515645.1 Sinocyclocheilus grahami
TTTTTTTTATATTTCCTCAAAATATGTTTTGGGTTTCATATGACCAAAATTGTGTTGAATGGCCTATAATCAAAAAATTATTTACAGTGTTCTTTCCCTATCTCTGATGCACACCAAAGGTCATATTCTCTTGGGTAAGATATTGTGTTTATATATCCCAGATAGAGATTAGCAATAGCTGCTTTCTTTTAGCATCTGCATGATACATGAGAACAGTGATGGTGCTCTGACTTCAAGACAGGACTCAGACACAGTGTTTCCATAAATAATCAATATGGTTTTGAAGAGGTATTCAAGTATCTGAACAGCTAATATGAATATTTCAATACAATTTCAATGCGTGTCCAACTGAATTGAACTGATTCTGAGAAAAAAAGCCATAAATTCATTAGATAATATGAGATCTGAAATGGTTCAATGTCTCAGACTGCTGTAGCATTATAAGGTCTTACTTTTGTTTTTAATCAGCAATGCATGTTCAAATCCATATTGAGCTAAAGTCACAATCATTTCTCTGTCTCCCACATTAACTACATGCAGTTGTTTAATAGATGACTGGTTTCAGCATGTGTTGCTTTTCATTTAACTATTTATGTGTTAACAAATAATGCAAGTAATACTCTTGTTTTGATATATATAGTTTGTGAGAGAAATAGCAAAACCTCTTTGGATAGCCATTTTTATCAGGAAGTTCTCACTTTGCATAGCAAACAAGAAGTGCAAAATGATCACAGTTCTGTACAGTTAGCCTGTTCACATCCAGCGTAATTATAACAGCAATCTATACCTATATGGGATTGTTATACTGTCCATTAGAAAGTCACCAGCTTGTACAGTACAGTTCAAAAGTTTGAGGTCAGAAC
>NW_015526961.1:0-863 GCF_001515645.1 Sinocyclocheilus grahami
TTTATTAGCAAATGCTGGTGGCTGCTAATGCAAGCTGAATTTTTTTAGTCTTTTTTAAATGTTGCTTTCATCAAGTTGTGTAATCATGGAAATTAATATAAATATATATTACCATTAAAAAGATTGGATTGGTAAGATTTTTTTTTATGGGTTGGTAGTTTTTGAAATAATAGCTGCATTAATTTAATCAAAAATATAGTTAAAGCTAATTGTGAAATAATATTACAATTTTAAAAAAGCTGTTTTCTATTTAAATACATTAAAAATGCAATTTATTCCTGTGATGGCAAAGCTGTTAGCGTTACACTAGTCTTCAGTGTCACATGATTCTTCAGAAATCATTCTAATATGCTGATTTGCTGCTCAATAAACATTTCTTATTATTATCAATGTTGCTAACCGTTGTGCTGCTTAATGTTTGATGAATAGAAAGTTCAAAAGAACCATGTTTATTTGAAATACATATCTTTTGTAACATTCTAAATGTCTTTACTGTCCATTTTGATCAATTTAATGTATCCTTGCTGAATAAAATGATGCATTTCTTTCAAAGCTTTCAAACAGTAGTGTCTATTTCCATTTTATTGGCTACCCTGCTCGCTAAATATCCTCATCGGCCAATAAAAAAATCAGTCAATCACTAGTCATATCAGTCTACAGATACAGGACAGGCTTCAGACAGTCTGAAGGTAGAAGAGTTTGATAGAGATGATACTATGTGAATGGATGGACAGAAGGAGGTCGCCTGATAGAGATGAAGACTTACAGTACTGTGCAGTGATGTCTCACTGAAGACACATGTGGTGGTAGTTCGGCCCATGTGAAGAGGGGAAAGGAAAATCTGCAGGTGTGTTTGACGCTAT
>NW_015526962.1:0-863 GCF_001515645.1 Sinocyclocheilus grahami
TAAATGATTTGTAATTTTACAGGTTGTTACCACTTTATTCCCCAATCTTTGCATATTATGCCCTTATACCTACACGGAGGTACTGAATAGGTACAATATAATTACAAAAAAGTTACACTGTAACTTCAGTTTACTTACGCAGTTCTTTGCAGGTTGCATATCTGGTTGTTACCCCCTTATTACCCAAACGTAACACATTGTTCCCTTATACCTACACGTATGTTCTATATAGGTACACTATAATTACTATAATAGTATACTTACGTAGTTCTTTGCGGGTTGTAATCTAAAGCGTTACCATAAAGTGCAATAATAAAATAAGGCGAATGATATGTGAGCAAATATCCCTGTGTAAAACCTTCAGAATATAGAGAGGAATAAATCTGCTATGTTTGGTGTATGTGAGTGCTGCTGAAGTGGAAAAACAAACTCATTTTGAGAGAAACAACTTTAAAGATTAAAACATTTTTTTTTTTAAATCTACAGACGCAAACAGGTAAAGTGCAATACAATAAATGCTTAATATTGTATTTGGGATATTTTCTTTCCAATAGTCTGAAAAAACACTTTTTTTGTGACGTGAAAACATGAGATAATGCATAACCCTGGTCATGTTACCTTTAAGCCATGTAAATATAGTCAATAAATGTAATGTGTTCTATTGTCCTTCTTATGGCAATAAAATACAGCTGTAATTAAAATTTTTTCCAATGCATAAACATTAATAATATTTTAAAACAATACGATAATGGAAATCTAATGTCTTCACCCCTTTTTAGTGGTTAAATTGATCTTGCAAAACCAGTGCAACTCACCTGATAACAGCACAAAGATCAAATCCATCCTCATGACGACATGCCAAC
>NW_015526963.1:0-863 GCF_001515645.1 Sinocyclocheilus grahami
GTGAGTGCGTGTGTGAGTGAGTGCGTGTGTGAGTGAGTGCGTGTGAGTGTTTGTGTGTGTGAGTGTGTGTGTGAGTGAGTGCGTGTGAGTGTGTGTGAGTGAGTGAGTGAGTGTGTGAGTGTGTGTGAGTGCGTGTGTGAGTGAGTGTGTGAGTGAAGTGAGTGAGTGAGTGAGTGAGTGAGTGTGTGAGTGAGTGAGTGAGTGAGTGAGTGAGTGAGTGAGTGAGTGAGTGAGTGAGTGTGTGTGTGAGTGCGTGTGTGAGTGAGTGCGTGTGAGTGCGTGTGTGAGTGAGTGAGTGCGTGTGAGTGTTTGTGTGTGTGAGTGTGTGTGTGAGTGCGTGTTTGTGTGTGTGTGTGAGTGAGTGAGAGAGAGTGAGTGAGGGAGTGAGTGTGTGCGAGTGAGTGCGTGTGAGTGCGTGTGAGTGCGTGTGAGTGCGTGTGAGTGCGTGTGAGTGCGTGTGAGTGCGTGTGAGTGCGTGTGAGTGCGTGTGAGTGCGTGTGAGTGCGTGTGAGTGCGTGTGAGTGCGTGTGAGTGCGTGTGAGTGCGTGTGAGTGCGTGTGAGTGCGTGTGAGTGTTTGTGTGTGTGTGAGAGACTCACGTCGGTGTGTTTGGTCATGGGGTTGAGCTTCAGGAACAGCGGACTCTCGATGATCTCGCACACCTACAAAAAACACACACACCTTCAGTACGACACAACACACTGATGGGAGGAGTTTATCCTCAGCCCCACCCACCTGCTTATGAATGTGGATATCTGATTGGTCCGGAGTGCCGCCAGTCGTGTACCAGCCCAGAAACTCCATGTCCTTAAAAACCTGCTTGACTGACGGAGGAAAACCAGTGTCACACACACACACACACAC
>NW_015526964.1:0-862 GCF_001515645.1 Sinocyclocheilus grahami
TTTTTTTTTTTTTTTTTTACTACCAACACTCACCTGTTTTATTTTACTACATATAGTCTAGGATTCGTCTAACCTTAACTGTTTAACAAGAAAGAGTGTCGAGAGCAACCATTTAAGGTAAGAGATTAACAAGTGACCATTTTGGTAACATGTTATAGGAAACTAACAAAACATCCAATTACTGTGGTGCCATGCTGTACTGTGATACACAGGAAACATCTCATCTCTCACTATGCCATTAAATATGTAGGAAATGGTTAAGCAGGGGCTACTGGTGTTCCTTCTCTAAATCTTCAAGTACGTGCACTAAATAAGTACATATGCACCCTGCGTTAAACAAAATCCAGTTGGTCAAACAAATACCTTTTTCGGTGACCTGTAATGTGTGTGGCGGACAGTTCAGACAATCACATGGATGCACGGGAAATCACATGAAAAGAGAGAAGTGGTGAGGATGACAGGTGATGCACAAGGAGAACACATCACTAAGAATTCCATAACCTCTTACTTTCACGTCAGAAAACAGTACAAAGTAAAAGAAATCAATGTATAAAAAATGCATCCGAATCCCAAATACCAAACAAAATTCTCTAAGTAGTGTTTAGTTGTCTTGTGATATCCCTGTGTGTCCTTTGCTGCTTCAGTCTCCATGGCAAGAGTCCAGCGGTGTGTGTATAAACAAATTCTGAGCAGTGCGCTTTCATGACTAGTTGAGTGCAACTCCATTTGCTCTTTAAATGGGTCCCTGATTGAACCTCACATTTCCCTCCTGAGCATGAATTTGAGAAACCTCCAAAACAAAACAAAACAAAAAAACCCGATCCAAAACATTCATCAGTTATCAGACCTCCACGTCTGGTGG
>NW_015526965.1:0-862 GCF_001515645.1 Sinocyclocheilus grahami
TTTACAACCCTTTGTCCTCTTTGCATATTAATTTTGGTAGGGAATTTCTAGAACCTAGAATTTGGAGCTTGATAGAGCTTGATCTCCATACTGTCATTCTAACCAGGCACACCAATATTACATTATTAATGAGAAAATCCTTTGAAGCCTGCAAACTCTAACAAATACCAGCATAAATGATTGATTGTTTTTGAAGATAGAGGTTCCTAATTGCGTCCCAAATAATTGTGGGCACATTAGTTGGGCTACACATCTTTCTAACAGACTTTAAAAAGAGGTGGAATAGTGCTGGAAAGTGGTCTTACAAATTTAGCTAATCAGCATTTGCATTCGAAAGAAACAACATGGCATATGATAATATATCCAAATATAATATAATGTAGCTCAACTCGGAAAGATATAATTCCAGTGTAGGGTCTCTCTAAATGCCCGGATTGGGGATCAGACAATCATTTAAAAGCAACCTGAAATGGTGTACATGATTCCAGCTGTAGGCGAAAAGAAAAGATGGAGCAAATTTAATAGAAAGTATCAAGAAAGGTAATAGGGGCCCAGCGATTCTGATTTAACCTCTAAACTGAAATATGTGAATAATGAACTGGAGAAGCTAAATGAATATCGGAAGTACTGTATAACATGACATTGCATGAAATTGTACAGTCTAAAGTGAAAGTATTTGCAAACTGTTTTTATTTATTAATGCAAGTTATTTCAAACTAATGAATCCCCAATGTTTAACCTCATGGCACTAATTAACAATAATCGCATAATTCCATCTCATTAATTGTAAAGTCATTTATGATCTGGAGATAACAGAACTGGGGAGAAATTGTTAAGGTACAGAACCCATGAAGCCACAAAC
>NW_015526966.1:0-862 GCF_001515645.1 Sinocyclocheilus grahami
AGTAAGCACCCCATCTTGCATACTTACTTGACCAAAGGGTCTAGGAATGGCATCTGGAGAGCCACTCAGACTAAGATCTACTCAGACTCCGAATAAGATGCCTGTGTGGCCTAATTGTTTTTTAAATAATTAGTTTAAATTTTATTAATAATAAACAACTAATAAATGACACATGCAGTGAGGTCTGTTTAATTTCAAAATGATTTTACTATACTGAGCTGGACAAATATAAGTATGTGATAAAATGGCTTAACTCTGATGTTTTATTTTTGCAACAGATTTCTTGGCTGTAACCTCAGAGTCATACCTGTGCACAGCACTGCTGATGTAGTGAAGGGAATTCTGGTCATTGCTAAGGTAAACGGTGATGTTTTTCTACAATTCAGTGAATGATTCACACGCTTTATTAATTATTCAAATTTTCTAGAAATGTTTTAATTTTATAGTGAATGCTGTATCGAGGTTAATTATGGGCTTTTAATGTTCATTTTAATTTAACGTCAAAGACAGTGCTCACTATACAAGCATGCATAGGAAAATTGCATATATAAGAAGTTTATTACTAGCATGGTGCATACAAAAATTGTTTTGGCCTTTTTTTTCCAGGCCACAAGTAAACCCAATGTGGGGAATTTGAGAGATCAGATGTCTTTGGCTTGTACTCACATCATTGATCATAGCCCAGCTTGGGGAATGCTTCAAGAGATGCAGTTCTAATGAGATTTATGCTATGTTCCTCTCCATTCATTTTCTTATTGCTTACTATACTTGTTTTGAACAGCAGATGTCAGTATTGTTTCATAGTAAGCTGTGTCACATCTGTTTCTTGCCATTCATACTTTGTTGTTTAGCCTTAAAAAAC
>NW_015526967.1:0-862 GCF_001515645.1 Sinocyclocheilus grahami
ATTTTCAGATATTTTCTTGGGAATCACTGCAGTAGATTAAAAAAAGGCTAACTGCTATTACCAACTGCATAGACAATCAAATTAATAAACAATTTGCTTCTCTCCTGGGTTCATTAAAAGACTTCAAAATGTTATCCAAATATCCATAATTAATATCACAGTATGTGCACGTCAATCACTGAGGCCCACTGTGAATCTGTGAACATCAAGATTTTGATGAGAAACTGGGGAGTTGAAGATGTTTTATTATATATAACTGAAGAATCATCTCTCTCTGCAATCACATGTGACACAAAAACACACTGATCGCTCTTCATCAAACCAGAGCCATTACACTGCAGACAGAGAGGAAGAGAGATGGAGGAGGAGGAAGATGATGATGATGGAAGAAGAGGGCTATAATGGAGGCCTGAAATGAAGGGATTCAGGATGAGAAATGAATGAGAAAATACAAGAAAGAGAGTTGCTCAAATACAGTCCGGGCAACTTATTTTCCAAGGCTTTCAAGTCTTGATTACTTTGTGTGAATAACACACACGAAAGCAGTTATTCCCTGATTGGTCATGAGACACAATTAGAACCAATAGATTTCCTGAATTCATGTAGTTTTACGCAATAAAAAATTTGTGTAGAAACAATTTTCAATCAGAAATTGATAGTAAATTTCACAAATATTTCGTAACACGTTGAAATAAATGTAAACATTTTTTAATACAAATATGAATATACATTTTTTAATAGAAAGACTGAAAAAGTATTTTCTTGTAAAACATACTCCAAAAATCTTAGTTTTTAACTTATTACATTTTTAATGTTTAAATATTGTATTTGCATATATATACAGTATATATATATATATATA
>NW_015526968.1:0-862 GCF_001515645.1 Sinocyclocheilus grahami
CCATTTTAATTAGATCCATTACTCATTTAATTCGATTTTTTTCAAAGCAACAATTATGGGGGTGGATGGAATGTCCCCTCATTCAAATGAATGTCCCAACACTGCTTGCTTTATTAATTTGTTTATAAGCAACTTGCAACTTGCAGTAAATCAGTTTCTATTAGGCTTCATATTTATTGTGGTCACTTACAACAATGATAGTAATACAATATGCCCCTTTTAATGAAAATGTTAATGGATGGAATGGTCTTTGTTAGGACATGTTCATTTTTGTTTGTTTTATTTATTCTTTTGAACAGGCGTGGTGTTTCACTACAGGTCAAAAGTCAGCAGATACATCATGAACTATGCACAAGCTGTGCAGACCTGCAGCAATGTTGGAGCCACCATTGCTACAGCAGAACAGCTGAGAGCTGCTTATGAGGATGGATTGGACCAGTGTGATGCTGGTTGGATAGCAGATCAAACAGTGAGGTTAGAAGCATCACACACACAAACAGTCTGTACTTCTATATCCTCTACAGGCAAACTCAGTAATACGTTTTAGACAATATGTCAACATGTTAACATAAAAATAAATTGCATAGGTTGTACTACTTGTACTACTTTTTTAGTCATGAGAAACTTTTCCCTCTGTGTGGATTATTTCTATCTGTAGATATCCAATCTCTAGACCAAGGCCCGGCTGCTTTGGAAATCTGCCTGGAAAACCTGGTGTCAGGTCATATGGCAAACGCAGGCCCACAGAGACCTACGACGTGTACTGCTTTGTGGATAAACTCGAGGGTACGGATTTTACTATACATCTTATTTATTTCAACTTTTTTTATTTTTTAAATTTTTAATTCGAAAAAAAAAAAAA
>NW_015526969.1:0-633 GCF_001515645.1 Sinocyclocheilus grahami
CACACACACACGCTCTCTCTCACACACGCTCTCTCACACACACGCTCTCTCACACACAAACACGCTCACACACAAACACGCTCACACACACAATATAAAATGTACTAAATGTTAAAACATTTAAAAATAATAATACATTTATAAATAATAATAAAATAATACAATACATTTATAAAAAATTGTTTCAAACTATTTATAGAATGTAAAAATATTTAATATAAATAAAATAAAATTCACAAAATATATTACTAATAAATATAATCGATAAATAACATTTTACAAAAAAAATCATATTTTATATCTACAAAAAACAAAAGAAACATGTTCAAAAGATGAAAAAATATGTACTTTTTACTTTAAATATTTATTTATATCTACAAAAAATATGCATAAAATTTAACATTTATAAAATTATATTTAAAGATTTAATATAAATGATCATAAAAATACAAAATATATAATTTTTAAATAAATATAAACCCTACATTAATTGTAGGGTTTATATCTACAATGAATGGATGTTCAAAAAATAAATAAAATAATAAAATAAATGATTTTTATTAAATATACAAAAATATATAATATAAATAAAAAAAACACACACATACATATATATATATATATATATATATA
>NW_015526970.1:0-862 GCF_001515645.1 Sinocyclocheilus grahami
GAAGAACCTTTAACATCCATGGAACCTTTCCATTGCACAAAAGGTATTTTAGATCATTCAAATGTTCTTCACACTAAGAAAAGAAGTGGTTCTTTTAAGAACTGTTCACTAAGGGTTCTCTGTTGAACCCAAAATGGTTCTTCTATGGAATCACTACAAAAAGAAAATAAAATAAAAAATGTATTTGTTATTTTTAAATGAAACTATTATAAACAAAGAACTTAAAAGACAACTTGTAAAATGCACATGATAAATACCTAGTCATAAATTTTCCACAGTAATCATTCATAATGATGAGACCTGTGTGAAACTGACTTTGACCATGAACATGTTCTTTTAAACTGGGTTCCTAAACCATAAATCACAGGATGGATTGATAGCTCCACATTAAAGACAGAGATATAAAGGAGAAAACAAGAGGTGTGTTTTCTCTCTAAAAGAAGACAAGCTTGAAGCACTAAGGTAAGAACAAAAAAAAGACAATTCTATATGACATGTGTCACGGAATTGTGAAAACTTCTTAATTCTTTTGAGTTTTTTGTTGTTGTTGTTGTTGCTTTGTTTTTTTAGTATTCCACCATGACAGTATCCTACACGCTTAAGGTGGCCAATGCTAAGTTTGGAGGCTTCTCAAAGTTGCTCTTCCGATGGAAAGGAAGCATTTACAAGCTTCTATACAGAGAATTCCTGGTCTTCTGTTTACTGTACGGCTTCATCAGTATTCTATACAGGTATCATGACATTCCAAACATTCTAATAATCCACTTTTTTTAACAGTTGAACATTGTTTTGGCTGATGATTTTTATCCAGAGCAAATTACAAGCAAGCAATGGTACGAGTGCCAAGTCATAAAGAGATGCC
>NW_015526971.1:0-862 GCF_001515645.1 Sinocyclocheilus grahami
AAAAAATTCAGTGTGCGGACAAATTCAGCGACTTGTTGGACTAAAACTTTCTCCCTTTTTTCTCTACGCACCTGAGAACTCACTGTTCTTTTTGAGCACACCCAATTCTTGTTTGAGAAATTTATTCTTAAGAATGTTTTGTGAATTTGGCCCCAAAAACCACTACCCAAATCTATAACATGAGATAAAAACAATGAAGCTAGTTTACATTTACATTTGTGCATTTAGCAGATGCTTTTATCCAAATCTAAATAAACAATATGAATATTTTCCAAATAACTGACCATTAAAAAAAATTTGACAACTGAAAAGCAGCCATAGAGTATGAACAGGAACCGATACACCCCGCTGTGGCAAAGTGTTGTTTATGTGTATGTGTTTATAAGCCTGAAAAACACAAGCAGAACAGTAAAGCATTAGGTCTAGAGGCTGTAAATGATTATAGGGGGTGTTTCCTGGTCGGAGGTGAACACAGGGAAGTGGAGCTTGAGTCAAGCGACCTGTACTAAACACTGAAACTACCCTGCACTGGATGATGGCTGGTGCCGCCCATGTTTACCCAGAGAAACAGGTGACTGGCTCATGTTTCTGGTGCAAGCATGTGAGATTAAAGGGACATGAAAACGGATGTACATGCTGATCTTAGAAGTTTACAATGCCACCAAGTCTACACACTTTCTGCAATCAATAGCGAAGACAGAAATGCAGATGATAGAGCGTGAGTGAGTCTCAGACAGGGTGAGGGGCTCCCAGTGTTAATCCTCCTCCGGAATCGAACTCCCCGAGAGGGGTGGGGACAGGATGTGTGAGCCAGCTGCTCCCCGGCTCAGACAAAAGGACGCAGGGTAACACATTTCAGGCC
>NW_015526972.1:0-862 GCF_001515645.1 Sinocyclocheilus grahami
AAAAAAAAAATTGTGGCGATTTTCTTAAGCTTTTTAAGTGTTTTAATACTATTAGTGTTTTTAAAAACAGTAAGGTAGTCTAAAAGTAAACGTGGAGGAAATTAATAATACACTGTTTGTGTGTGTGTGTGTGGGGGTAAAAAATGTATAGCCTGAACGCACTGTAAGTTGCTTTGGATAAAAGCGTCTGCTAAATGCATACATTTATTTTATTTATATATATAGTGTATAGACAATTCTGTGTGTATGAAAAAGTGTGTAAACAAACAATCACAGAGGATCCACAAAGAAGATGCAGTAATTCTCTACTTATATAATCACAATTGCTCCATTACCCACACACTGATCCAGAGTCTATGAGGCGTAAAGTATGTTAATCATGCTCTCACGCGATCTCAAATAACCCATGACGTCTTTAGTATTTTCTTTTTTCCACTTGATTAAGACACATGCACAAGCTTGTACTGTGCATGTGGACGTGAGCTGAGGACCCTCTGATTCCCACTGTGAGGAGTGAGACTGACTCCAGGTCAGTTCTAAACTTGACTTATGATGTCTGAGTGGAGTGTTTTCAAGTGCTCACAATTCAGATGGTTAGCAAAGTCCAGTTAGCCAGACTGGTAGATGTTGTAACTACAACATCTGGTTACAAAAAGCATTCCAATGCAGCTGTGTTTTTTGACAAAATAATGTTTGCAAGTCCAAAAATCTGATCTAATTTCAAACATTTTTAATCACAAATTATACTTTTTGTATAATAATCTGAAATCTTTCTCATTCATTGTATCATAACGTTTCTTTTAAAACATTTTAATATATCAAATTGTTTCTGTTTTTACAAAATGTAAACCTTTGTTTCGTT
>NW_015526973.1:0-862 GCF_001515645.1 Sinocyclocheilus grahami
CCCCCCCCCCCCCCCCCCCCCCCCCTCCACACACACACATACACATTTGCCAGCTCCTCCTGTCTTCACCCTACATGCATTGTGTCAAGCTACATTGACTCTTTCAAAGTCTATTTCTGTCCTCCTTTTGTTCGCTCGCTCTCTTGTGATCTACCTCTGTCACCTCTTTGTGTGCCTCACTCTCATCGGCCTGCCATCTTTCTCTCCACCAGAGTTTCTATGACAGCGACAAAATATTTCACTCCTATTTTCAACAGTCATTCCTTCGCCCTGTCAGCACACAAGTTTTGGGTCTCGAGCAAAAAAAACGTTAATTGGTACAGTAAGTCTAGAGGAAAATATTCCCTCTTCAGCACCCCATTCGCACACTAAGATTCTATGTATTTTAAGTATGTTGCAAATTGAGTTTGAAATTTGCAATCATAAATAGCTCCTAAATTGTAATATTCAAGCAAGTCAGTTGTGCGCTCCCCCCTAGAGTGAGAGATTTACATATCCTTTCTATTCCACCCTTTTTTCATTTCTTTATTTACGACGATTCAAACCATTTTATATAACCATGACGGGCTATTGTCAGTTTTCATAAAACATCTTTCATTTGCAATACTGCCTCCCAATTCAATTGTGTCTCTCTGTCTCAGGAGCAGATGATGAAAAATGGTAGTGTATCATTTTCAGGCCCCGTGACATTGTGGCCCTTATGACATTTAGCTCGTGGAGTTCCTGCTCGGCTCTATCTGTCACATGACTGGTTCTCGCTCTCAAATCCAATCTCCACACACTCATAGCCTTCAATCTAATAGAACATTCAGCTCTTGCCCAACTTTGATTTGCTTTCAGATATAAACTACCCAACTAAAAC
>NW_015526974.1:0-862 GCF_001515645.1 Sinocyclocheilus grahami
ATATATATATATATATATATATATATATATATACACACACTCACAGTATATACAGTATACTGTATATATGTAAATGAAATTTCTTGTTGTTCCTTCTTGGATTCTAAACTGGTTATTTTCTCCCATAGTAAGTGAAGAGGAGGTTAGCGCCAGGTGCTCATCTATCACAGATCTCAGATCAGCATCCTGATCTGCGCTGGAAAACATTAAATGTGGAGGGTACAGCAGTCTTTAAGTCACCCTCTGTTTATTTACTGACTTTTTATGTACATTTTAATGCACATTGTCCACATCACACTAAATTTACACCACAAGTCCTCACAGTGCAGTAGTGTGTGTGTGTCATAATGCTGTTGATATGTAAATGTCACCTAGATGTCAAGCTAAATATATTGAGCTGAACTCAAATGACCATGAGTTTCTTTTATTTATAGATCAAGTTAGACAGATGGTCAGCGAGGAAGAGCAGAATGATGAAGACCAGCCTAAGATGACACATCTTGTGATTCCAGCAGTGCACAGCTCTGGAGTGACTTTCTTCGCTCTTAGAGACTCTGATGTTGGTCAAGAGCTTCTCACCAGCCCAGATCTGCCTCTGCTGTTAGTCTCATACCTGCTTATGAAATCAACAGTTAATTAAGTTATTCCTTACACGGGATGTTGTTAAATAGATATTGTCATCCTGGTCTGATTGTGTTGGCAATGCTGATTAATTGATTTTTGTGTTTTTTGAGACTGTAATGGTAGACAGCATCATGTTTATCAAATAAAAGGCAAGAAATGGACATTACCTGTTCATGTTTTTCTATCAAACATTACAAAGATTGTCAACAAACTAATATAACTGCAAATTTTAAACCGC
>NW_015526975.1:0-861 GCF_001515645.1 Sinocyclocheilus grahami
CCTGCTGGCCTCTCTGCTGCCACACCTGACCTTCACTGGTGAGACCGATTATATAACAGCATTTAGTATGATGTTTAATTGGTATGTACCGAATAAGCTGACTAACAGCACTATCTCTCTCTCAGCTCGTGTGAATGTGGGAATAGTGAATGGCACGGAAGTAAAACCCCACTCCAGACCTTACATGGTTTCTATTAAGAAGGGCAAGACACATGTCTGTGGTGGATTCCTCATCTCTGATGAGTTTGTCATGACTGCTGCACATTGCTGGAATGGGTAAGAGTTTTGTTCAGTCTGAACTGTGTTTCATGTGTTAAAATCATTTTGGCTGACATAACACTTGCAGTGCAACCATATATGTCATAAATGAGCAGCATCATGACTCAACCCATGCAGCACAAAATGCTTTTTCAACATATCTTCAATGGATCAACCGCATAATTAGAAATGTGAAGCGAGTTAAGTTCTTGAATTCCTCTGCATACACTGAAAAAAATAATATGCATCCCTCTTAAGTAAATTTCACATGGAATTTTAAGCAGTGTTACTTAACATTTTTTAGTTGGCAATGCTTAAATATTTGAGTATCCCCAATGAATGGTTTTGCTCAGATTTATTAGCTGGTGTAACACAATATTTTGAGTAGATTTTACTAATACATTTCTAAAGTAATTTCTACAATAAAAATCTTGTTTACTCCATTATAAAATGTAAGCTCATTTAGATTGATAATTGTAAGTTTTTGTATTTTAAAATACCTAGGTACTGCTCAGTACTTAAAATTAGTTATACAATGAGTGGAAGACATAACTGGTGAATATTAAATGACTTCTTTATTTTCTTTTTACAGATGCAACTTAA
>NW_015526976.1:0-861 GCF_001515645.1 Sinocyclocheilus grahami
TGTTTTGTTTTGTTTGAGTTAAATTGGCAAGTCTAAATGTCTCATTATTTGTTTATAGAAATGTTTATTAGTGAATTGACAGTACAGGAGAATGAATAAATGATTTTTTTTTTCATTGTTTCAGATGCATCTTCCACACAGCAGCATGAGCTGTTCATGCAGAAACTACAGCAGTGCTGTGTATTGTTCAACTTCTACGACACGGTGACTGACCTAAACAGCAAAGAGACCAAACGCGTCACTCTCCGTGAACTTGTGGATTATGTGTCCACTAACAGAGGTGTTCTGGTGGAGCCGGTCTACCCTGAGATCACCACCATGGTTAGCATTCATGTGATGTCCACCAGCCTTTAAAATTCATTTAATTGTTTTTAGCAAAAATAAAAATGTCTTCCTTATTGCCAAAGTAAACTCCCAATCATTTCTGTTTACAGGTTTGCACAAATATTTTCAGAACGCTTCCACCCAGTGAAAACCCTGACTTTGACCCAGAGGAAGACGAACCCACTCTAGAAGCCTCCTGGCCACACATGCAGGTCATATGTAGCCTGGTGCTCTCACATTTTATGGCTCATTGTTTGCTTATTTACAATGTCATTTTTTTATGTACTATTATATTTAATTAATTTCATGCACAGCATATTTTTTGAAAAAATTAAACTTATAAAAAATGCTATTTTGTTAAGGTTAAAGTGAGTATAATTGTTGACATGTTGTTACGTGTGTAGTTACATTTTATTTTTTTTTTGTAACATAATTGGGGGCTCGTCCGGGATCTGAACCCGGGACCTCTCGCACCTCCAGCGAGAATCATACCCCTAGACCAGGGGTAGGCAAGTTCGGTCCTAGAGAGCCGCAGTC
>NW_015526977.1:0-861 GCF_001515645.1 Sinocyclocheilus grahami
CCTTTTCTCTAGCCTCGTCTGTCTGTCCTTACCCCCAGGTACGCCACGGCCACCATGATCGGCTCCCTTGGAGGGGGGAGGGGGGAGTAGAGCGCAGTCTCGGGAGTACCCCCCGGCCTGCGAGGGGCGATGGGGGTATGTGACGAGTGGGGCGTGGCCGAGAGCCGTGGGAACGGAGCGAGGCCGGTGGAGTAATTGATGAGCGACACCTGCACCACTCACTGGTCTCGAGTCCCACGGAGGAGCTCCGGAAGGATAAAAGGAAGAGCTACAACAGTGAAAGATGAGAGAGGACCAGGCCTGGACTTTATTTTGTGTTTTGTGTGCGGCAGTCGTCCGCGAGGGGCTGCCGCTTTACTTTCATTTTGTGTTTGTTTATTTTATTAAAGTTTTGCTTAAATGTTCGCCGGTTCCTGCCTCCTTCTTCCCGTGACTACGAACTTTGTTACAGGGATGGATGAGACTGTAAAGCTTGGCTCCTGGTTAATGTGCTGGCATGCACAATATGATTAAAGATCTGCTGCTAACATTAAGGTCACAGGTTCAGTCCTTACAAAGGTTGAGTCTGGCAGCGATGGTTTACTGGATCGATATTGTTTGAGAGAGATGCCCCAGGTTATCCTATTCTGACTGAGTCTTAAATCAGTGTACTACAAGTTGTTTTGGATACAGTGTGACAGCTAATTTGCTAACAGCAGCAAGTATTCATTAGTGTTTACTTAATAATCAAATAGGCTCTGTCGTTACTTTACACTATATATACAGGGTGTAGCATCTGGACCAATCAAACACACAATATATATTTTGTTAGGTATGTTTAACAAATACCCTGTAACACCCCTCAGTTAACAAGCCATATGA
>NW_015526978.1:0-861 GCF_001515645.1 Sinocyclocheilus grahami
GTTTTTGTTAACTGAATTAAAGTCAAAGTATAAATATTAGATGGAAAAACTTAAATTTGACAACTGAAAATATGAAAAAATAAAGGCCAAATTCAAAATATGAATAAATACTATAAAATATATTAAAATAGCACTGCATTATTTTAAAATTATTCATATTAAATTATAAGACCGGTTGTGTGATTCCAAAGTAGTGTTAAAAAGTGTTTTACAGCTGTGTCATAAAATTGCATTGTGATACCAAAAACCACTTTGTCATATAGTCATCTACATCAAAAATTCTAAAACTCAAGCTCTTCCATAGTGCAGTGGATTATAGGCAATATTAGCTCTAAAAGCATCCATGCATACTTAAAAAATCCACAGGAAACATTATGCCACCCAGACACCTTTGACATAGTTGCACCACTCCTAATCTACAAAAGTACTGTGCATAATATGGATTATATGAGTTCAGCCTTTGTCTCTTGGCTTTTCTCTTGTTCAGGTGGACCTGGTGTTGTGAATAATGACGACAGAGTGCTGGAGTGCTGTCTGCAGTACCAGGCTCTGTACCCAGAGGGAGCACTAGTTCTTTGCACGTGAGTACAAACTCTCATACCTCTGTTTCACCTCTAGGCACGTCTGCATGACATTAAGGACATTACCATTTGTTTGACCTGTCTTGTCATTTGACATAGCTAATGAAATGCAAGGTGGCCATGTGTTTGCTTTATGAATGAAGATTATCTGATTTAATGATTATATTTCAGCCATTAGTGTCACCCTGAAGAATGTTCATATTGAAGGTAGAGGACATGACTTCCTTCTGTTCAAGCGTGTCTTCTCTCTCTCTCTCTCTCTCTCTCTCTCTCTCTCTCT
>NW_015526979.1:0-861 GCF_001515645.1 Sinocyclocheilus grahami
CTGTGTGTGTGTGTGTATGCCCTTGGCTCTCAGTACACACTGTCTACACATATCTATTCTCCAGTGATTGCAGACATGTGTCTACTTCCTTAATGATGGCCACGGGAAGGCATTGGTGCTTATCAATAACTGAACTGTTTGGAGACTCTTTTTAAACTCACAAGACGACATTTTACTGAGAATTAAAATATTTAGCATTTCTCTTGAACCTTCATCCTTTTTGTTGTGAGGGTGGAGAGAATCTCTTATTTGTGATAGTCACATGCTGGCACATTGCATTATAGCTTGGCTTTACAGGCATGTGACCCAGCGCTCACACAAGTGACCCTGGCAGTTTGAAGATAATCTCTAACGGCAGGATGCACATCTGAGCACAAAGACAAATTTTGGGCTGCGTTGATCCATGACTCAGATTTGATGACAGTAAGTATAACGTTTACTCGCTGAAGATGCAGGAAACCCACAGATCAATGTGAGAAAGCTGTTTGGATCACTTTGCGGCCATCAGCCAGATCAATTCGCACTAGCTTGCAGATGAAGATCAAGTCCATTTTTAAGTCAGTCTAGCTTCTTAATGCATGCCAAATTTCGAGTGCCAAATTTGAGTAAAAACGGTTACCAACAATTATCAAATCAAAAAGGCTGTTTTAATTATATGAGTATATATTCTGATGTGCTGCTGTGATTTGGGTCATTTAAAATGTGCATTTGAAAATTCAGCATGCCAACCGTTTTTCCAGATTTTTAATGAGAATCGTTTATAAATCTGTTCCCAACAAAAGTGAAACTTTAAGGACTCCCTTTGGTTTTCCACCGAAAAAAAAAGCTCCATGGTTTAACATGTGAAAGCAAAGAAATTAG
>NW_015526980.1:0-861 GCF_001515645.1 Sinocyclocheilus grahami
AAAGGAAAAATTGAAATCGCATCATATGACCCCTTTAAAACAGTTGTGCTGCTTAATATATTGAAAAGGAAAAAAACATGATATATTTATTTGTGTAGGATTCTTTGATAAATAGAAAGTTCAAAAGAACATAATTTATTTGAAATATAAATCTTTTGTTACATAAATGTCTTAACTATCACTTTTAATGAATTTAAAGCATCCTTGCTGAATAAAAGTATCACTTAAAACATATTACTGAAACTTGGGAATGATATGTATTTGTATATGTACAGTATATTTATGTGTATATTTATGTATCTATCCTGTCAACAGTTCTGGCCCTGACTTTAACTATTTTCAAGTTGTCATTTTGCAAGCAAAATCATTAGCAATTTCTTATCATTATTGTCCCAAAAGAAATATTACCAAATATGTTACTTCATTATTTGAAGTAAAGAACTATGACAGCCATGCTACTAATGACTTTTTGTGCAGGTCATACTGGGGTCAGCAATGTTATCCATTATGCTGCCATCCTCCTGGTCAATATTTGAGTGGTTTGGCCTTAATCATAGAAAGAAATAGCATGCTGTTTTTTAAGTAGAGTTCCCTTGACCCCAGCAGTGAGATCCCATTCAGCGGGGCTTCTTTTCCTGTTGTGTTATGCTGATGCGATGGCTTCCCTGGACTGCTGTTCCCATATTTAATGCAGGTGTGAGATTGAGTCAGTCAGAGTGACAGAGTCATGGTTATCTCAGCCACCTGTCTCATAACAACACTGAGAGGAGTCTCATATGAGGCCCTGGCACAGCAGCAAGTAATTATGCTGCCATAACAGGTGACTTGTAGCAGATTGCAGCAGTGATGTGCTGTGTGTGT
>NW_015526981.1:0-861 GCF_001515645.1 Sinocyclocheilus grahami
GGAAAACAGCTGATATTATTACGCTTGCCCATCTCTGTGAATATTTCCTCAAGTATGATTTGCTCTGAGAGTGTGAGCTCTTTCTCAAAGATAAGGACAACATATTTCTCGTTTTCATCTAAGGACACAACAGAAACCATTTGACATGATTTAACTCTCAAAGCAAGAACATCAGTCACACTTCATCACGTATCGACTGCTGTAAAGTCTGTATTTGCGACTCACTCCTGCTCTGGCAGTCACACCACATTTTGGAATCATCTTCAAACATGTCAAGCTGGACTTGCAGATGGAGACACGTCTCAGGTGTCGTCTGTAGAAACAGGGCTGGCAGCTTCTGCTCGGTGCACCATTCACAACCAATCAAATCTGATGCTTCTATTCGTTCTGATAGTAAAAAGGAAGAGAAAATATAGTATTTTTAACATCATGTTAATCGCACATTTGGAATGATTGCAGTTACTAAAATGGGTTTTTATGACTTTTAGCATATGTTGAAAAATTAAAGGAAAAGTTCACACAAAAATTGACTCACCCTCAGGTTATTCAAAATGTAGATTAGTTTGTTTCTTCATCAGAAAAGATTTAAAGAAATTTAGGATTATATCACTCGCTCACCAGTGGATACTCTGCAGTGAATGGGTGCCATCAGAATTAAAACAGCTGATACAAACACCACAATAATCCACAAGTAATCATTAATTTGGCTCCAGTACATTAATTCATGTTAAGCGAAAAGCTGTGTGTTTGTGCCACCCATTAAGAGGTTTTTAACATCAAACCCTTGCTTTTGGCTAAAATACAAATCCTCTATCCATAAAATCTTTTTCCAGTAAAAAAAAAAAAAAAAAAAAAAAAAAA
>NW_015526982.1:0-861 GCF_001515645.1 Sinocyclocheilus grahami
GCTACCCAATTATAATGCAGAGCTATGCAATGCTATAAATATGTGACATTCATGCAACACTGCAATACATCCTGAAGACTTTCAGATCTCCCTAGCAACAGCATTAAATCTATCATTGTGGAATCCAGTAATTTCAAAGGCTGTGACCTCTGATTACAACAAGTGGGCAAATGTTAAAATTATTATATTAATAGCTGTTGAAGTGTTCCTCAAAGAAGTCAACCTATTTGAATGGTTGGACTCTTAAGTTATCTATATGTGATATGTGTGAGAAATTGGCACAAAGGATCTAAAGTTCCACTTCTAAAACAATTGAGTTCAAATATAAAAAATATTTCCTGTCACATTTAAATAGGTCATTTTTGAGGGGAAAAAAATAATTGATTTTATATTCTTACCTGTATAGATTTGATCTATAAGGTTCCAAAAATATGTGTTTGTTTTAGATGCTGATAGTTTTCAGAGCAGACTGTTCCAATTCTCTAAGTACAGAATGTAATTGCTAGCAGAAGGTACTTTATTAGCACATATAGATTTACATCTTGGGCCATTTAGAGCCGAAATTGATCTAGTAGTGTTTAATATACCGTATATTGTTTTGCAATTTAATCTAAACCTTCCCACCTGCAATGCATTTAATGCATGCTGCAAATCCAGTTTCAAGTGCTCAATGTAGATTGATTTCAGCCGAATCAAAGCTGCAGCATCAGAAGAGACTGGAGTCTATTAGTACTGGGATTCTTTTGAAAACACAAAGACCTCAGGCACTCGCTCTCCCCCCAAAAAGAATAAAAAAGAAATAGAGAATTGCATATTGCGTCCTAATATTGTGTTGGAGTCCCCTACAACAGGTTTAAATGC
>NW_015526983.1:0-860 GCF_001515645.1 Sinocyclocheilus grahami
CTCTTCCTGTTTTGCTCTTGTTATTTTTCCAGCACACAGCGAGAGCAGCCCGGGTCGGAGGCATTGTTTTGTTGGTCCTGCTCTATTCTCGCGTTCTTATTTATTCGTCTTAATTTGAGGCATTGCTTTCAGCTCCAGCGCCTGCCGTTCTACAAGCGCTGGGAGCGATCTCACTGACCAGCCAGGTCACTGGCAGAACGTGGGGCCAAAATGAGAATTTCTGCAAACAAACACAATCAGGCCACGATTAGATTCCGCTTTCATGATCTTGAAAGGAAATGCAAAGGAGATTAGATAACAGGCGGGCCATAAGGCTCATTTATCCCACTTGGCACTAAGTGTCTAGAGATGGCTAAATGCTTTAATTCCCCAATTGTGAAGAGCACCTCGGGCCAACTCCAGCTATTGCAGAATTTAACTAACGGTATTAATGTGTAACAAGGAAAAAATAGCAAAGCTTATCGCATGAAAGTTTGTTTCGGTGTGTTCCGCCACACTGATGCTTTTTTCTACAAGTTCCCAACCGTTTTAAGTGCCACTCTGCAGTTAAGTGACCGTGGCGCTTTTTGGACTCTCCAAGAAAGAGTTGTCCCAGCGCCAGTGTTTTTGATTTAGAGGCCAGCCCTGGCACGCCGTGCCCGATCGTTGTTATCTGAGTGAGGCTAATGGACGTGCTGGAATTAGAACAGGCAGAAAACGTCCTAAATGGGAACCTTTGCAAGGCAGCTGTTTGCTAGTTCACAAGAATACCAATAAATGGCAGCTACATAGCTTTCCTTAATCAGATTCGAGCAATCAGCTTGAAAAAAATTCCTATATGGCGCGGGAAAGCAGCGAGAAGGAGAGAGGGCCAAGGGTTA
>NW_015526984.1:0-860 GCF_001515645.1 Sinocyclocheilus grahami
AAAAAAATATATATATATATATATAATATATATTTTTTTCCCCCCTGGATTAAGTTTTTGCCCTATTTTGTCAAACTGGGCATGGCGACTGAATAAAACCACCCATCTATCTGAGACATTTTTCCATGTCCAAAATGTCTTTTTAATGTTGAATATTTAATGTTCCGTTCATATGAGATGTAATCTATTTATTTATTTTAGTTTTATAGTATAGTTTAATATACGTTTATATATTTATATAATATAAAAATACGTAATTATTATTATTTATTTTTATGAAAATGCATTATCCATTTAATTTGGGTCATACAGTTCTTTTTACCACTGTCCTTTCTCTTTGTCCTCTATCCATTCATGTCCTTTATTTCTTCTTATTTCTTTCTCTGCCTCTTTACTTTCCTTAAGTCATTTTTCCATTACAAAAGTAAAACACTGGCACATCAGCGCTCACTTGACCTCTCTTTCATCAGCATCATTCATTGTGTGCACTCTCTCATGTTAGGACATCTCAGTGTTAGCATGCTCAGAATGTCTATTCCATTTTGATTTAGGCCTATTTTTCTTAGTGTGCATGGGTCAGACTTGTTATAATTAAGGTATAAGAGAATTATAGTGTTAGATATTAGACCACATATTCTGAATGACAGTGGAAAGATGATTGTATCGAAACTTTTTATGTGCAAAATAGATAAATATGGTCAAGTGCGGTAAATGGACATGTAGAATTTGAATTCTCTTTTTATGACACAAAAATTACACTTAAAAGACAAGACAATATGGACTGGATTGGTGTGGATTACTGTGATGTTTTATTACATTCTGACGGCACCCATTCACTGCAGAGGATCCATTGGTGAGTA
>NW_015526985.1:0-860 GCF_001515645.1 Sinocyclocheilus grahami
GGTATCGTTTGATAGAAAACCTTCTGTACTTTCAGTGGAAAAAAAATATTTAATTTGGACATTCTCCTGCTGAGAAATAAGATTTTTGATGATGTTCCCCAGCATGTTAGCTGTATTTGTGTCAAATTTTGTGGTGATAGCATAAAGTATCCAAAAGTTACAGTATTTTGTAACAAAATAGGCCTTTTTGTTTAGCTCTTGACTCCCTGAAGGAATTTTAAAAACTGTTGTTTTCTGAGTGCCATACACAAAAATAATGACTCATAACTCCAAGACCGTAGCAAGGAGAGTCAAAAGGAAAGTATCGTCTGATAGAAATGTTTCTATATTTTTATGGGGGGAAAAAATCTTTGCATTTGAATATTCTCATGCTGAGAAATAGGTGATAAAATTTAAGAAAAATTAGTGTGGTCAAGGGAAATTTTTCATATCATTCTTATTTAACGTTCAATATCTCATGACAGGAATAAGGTAGAAGAAAAATTCTTTTTTTGGTGATGTTCCCCAACACGTGTGCTGTATGTGAATTACACTTTGTGGTGATATCATGAAGTAATCAAAAGTTACAGCATTTGGAACCGAGGTTGCCCTTCTCTTAGCTCTTTACAGTTTTGAAATTGTTGTTTTGAATTTGAAGTAATGCCTCACTCAAGTTTAGTCAAAGCATACATATGACACATGACTATCTGAGCTGTATGATATTTCTGACATATTAGAGTACATGGCACACAAAAAAACACATTTTGTACATTATGATTTTTTTTTGTAATTTATCAGCAAATAACTCGGCACTACTGTAGAGGCCACATCCATTGTAAAGCTCAGACTCTGAGCTTTCAAATTATATAAATTTTTTGTTG
>NW_015526986.1:0-860 GCF_001515645.1 Sinocyclocheilus grahami
AAAACTCACTTTTAGAATACTCACTTTAAAGATATGTATTGGAATTGAAATCTATAGATCTAAATAGATAAAGTACACAAAATAAGTATTTTGGATGTTTTCTTAACCGCTAGTCAACAACACGTTATGAAAATCAACAACAGTGTTTTTGCCGATAGTGTCTTGCCGTAATTTAGTGGAAATTGGTAGCAAATGTACTTCTTCATTGACTTGTGTTCATGTGCTCTTCTGCAGACTTATCGAGAACATCTGGAAGGACAGAAGCACAAGAAGAAAGAGGCTGCTCAGAAGAGCAGTAGTCATGTGACTAATGGACCTCGCGGTGTCCAGACGCAGCTGCGCTGTGAATTGTGCGATGTCTCGTGCACCGGCGCCGATGCATACGCCGCGCACATCCGGGGATCCAAGCACCAGAAGGTCTGTTGAATATCATGATGGTTCATTTGGCATTTTCAGCGCTCTTTTGCTTTTCGACGTATTTTGGTGTTGTATCTTTGTTTGCGTCTTTGAAACTTTTTGTTGAAACGCACCTGCTATCGAACTTTTCCTCAGGTGGTGAAGTTGCACACCAAACTTGGCAAACCCATCCCTTCCACGGAGCCCGTTTTCGTGAGCTCTGCCCCTTCTGCCGTGACGATGACTACTAGCAAGACCGCAGCGACAACCACTCCCACCCCTACATCGGTTGCGCCGAAGACGCCGGCGGCGACTCTTT
Source organism: Sinocyclocheilus grahami (assembly GCF_001515645.1). Taxonomy (NCBI): domain Eukaryota; kingdom Metazoa; phylum Chordata; class Actinopteri; order Cypriniformes; family Cyprinidae; genus Sinocyclocheilus; species Sinocyclocheilus grahami. The sequence continues at coordinate 716 of NW_015526986.1, forward strand.
CCAAACCCGTGGCGTCTCCTGCGAAGAAACCTGCCACTGCTAAAATGGCCCTTATCGGTAAGTGACCTTACCGGGTATTTTCATTAAAGCGTCATGAAACCCCCCCTGTTTCAGCACTGGTCTTTCACACCTTAGATCTGAAAAA
>NW_015526987.1:0-860 GCF_001515645.1 Sinocyclocheilus grahami
CGTTGTCTGAGGAATCTAAATGAGACTAATAGACAGTACACTTGTGTACCTTTGGCATCATATCTTCCATGAACTTCTGACCCCCAAAGCCAGGCTCTACAGTCATGACAAGAGCCATATCGATCTGCCCAGCCCACGGTGCCAGTTCCTCAACAGTTGTTCCAGGTTTAATGGCAAGACCAACCTGCATCGTAAGAATGTTCTTACAATTTATACTATCAGCAATGCTTGGTCTATTTCAGAATATAAGATTTTCTTTACTTCTAGTCAGATGTATACATCAAAATCAGAGTTTACTAACACCTCCTTTAAACCAGTTAAATTACTTCTGTTCTGCCCAAATCAAATCCTTAGAAGTCTTACAAATATAACTGCCTTAAACAAATTTAAAAAAAAATTACATTATTAGTCAGCAGAGGGCGCCATAAAGCCATAGCAGTCAAAGCAACAAAGAATCTGCATACATACATATATATATATATATATATACACATACATACATACACACACACACACACATACATATACATTTTTAAATGAATTAAATAATTTCATTCATATTTTTATATGATATGCTTCTTTTATATGCTTCTTTGTGCTTTACAAATTAGCAAATTAGTAAAGGACCGGCAAATGTGTGTGTGTATTAGGGATGTGCATCTCATGACTCAAGCCGATACGATACGCATCTCAGCGCATAGCCAACGATACGATACATTAAAGATACATATGAAGCAGCTACCGATGCGATGCGATATTACTGGTAAATATCAGTAATGGAATATCAACTTGCATAATAATTATGCATGCACTTGATTTTTCCTCTTCTGTTGTCGAGGTAATGCAAGAAATGTTGTGAT
>NW_015526988.1:0-860 GCF_001515645.1 Sinocyclocheilus grahami
TCTCAATCAAACTGCAGTTGGGTTATTTTGATTAAGTAAAAATAATAAAAAAAATTACAGCTAACTAACACAAATAAAACACACACACACTCAAACACACACATAAAAATCTATTAGTCATCTGTTTTTGCAAATAAACTCTTCATATATAGATGTAATTGTCATCTATATAAGCTTTATGTAATGAAGACTGTAATTATTCCAATTCATACAGATACCATGGTAATATCTACATTATTACCTAGGAAATTACATGCAATTTCCGTTAGTACCATGTAATTTCCTAAGTAATAATGCAGATATTACCATAGTATTGCCCTGTTATTACTGAGCCGTAATATTACGGGGTACCACAGTTACTTTACTTTGTGTTATTCAGTTAAATGTCTATACATTTGCTGTATCATAGTAAAATATGCTTTATATATTCTGAAGTTATATTTATATTTATTACACCCGATACGCGTAGCAAAACACAGGGTTATTGTTTTCTCTCCTGTCTGAGTTTGTGCCATTCAAGTTGGTAATTGTTATTGTTAAATTAATTCTAACATAGTAGTAGTACCATTACAATTTTGTTTTCACTCCTGTCTGCGTTTGTGCCATTGTGCAATTCTAGTTGTTTATTTTTATTGTATCTGGCCATGTTATTGTTAAATGGAATTTTAATAAATTGTTAAATCACACACAAACACAGTCAAACATACACACACACACACACACACACACACACTTTGTATCTTTTTTTTGGTCTAATTTTGTGTCAAATTTTTTCTTTTTTTGGTGCCACAAACAGTCATAATTAAAAAAAAATATATGTTCCACCCTTTCTGGCCCTTACAAACGTTTCATATATTTAA
>NW_015526989.1:0-860 GCF_001515645.1 Sinocyclocheilus grahami
ACGCACATCTTGGAAAAGAGCTTCAGAAGGCAGAGAGGGCTAAAGGAGAGAGAAATCACTAATAATGAGCATTCAGTGACAAAACAAAGTGCACAAAACCTCACACAGCACAGCACTGAAGCGAAATGAAGCTTGTTGATGCCAGTATAAACTGTGTATTATCGTGATATTTTGATTGATAGTTAAATAGAATTTCATGGACATTTTTAAATTTTGGAGGCCACACAGAAGCTCCCTTCAATTCAGCTGCTGTCCCATGCACAGGCTACACATACTATTAACTAAAGGGCAGATTATGTTGTTAATTAATGAAATCACAACAACTGGAAGTAAACATACCTTGCTTCCCTCTGACATCTGCTCCTGCGATTGCAAGTGATCCAAAAAACATTGTTTAAAATCCTAATCTAAGAGTTGGGGTTGGCTGAAACTAACCACAGGCGCTCCTTGTTAGGAACTCGCGGGTGGGTGTTTGGTGTGTGTGAGAAATACCAGAATGCCGCACACAACAACAAAAACATGAATCTATACCAGGGGTTCCCAACCACATTCCTGGCGCCCCGCCAACACTGCATGTTTTTCATGTCTCCTTAATCAAACACATCTGATTGAGGTCCTCAGCTCATTTGTAGAGACCAAGACTTGAAATGGGTGTCAGACAAAGGAGAGATGCAAAATGTGCAGTGTTGGGGGGGCTCCAGGAATGTGGTTGGGAACCACTGATCTGCTCATATATTCATAAATATGCGGTGTATACACAAACTAGTATTCAAAATTTTGGGGTCAATTAAATTATTTTAAATATTTCTGAAAGAAGCTCACCAAGGCTGCATTTATTTGATCAAAAATACAGTAATATT
>NW_015526990.1:0-860 GCF_001515645.1 Sinocyclocheilus grahami
GGCTGACACACACATCTCTCTGCTCTGATATCCTTTAGCTCTTTTATAATAATGTCCGCTGTGTCGCTGCTGTACATCACCATGAGAGATGAAAGGCCTTGTGGAGTGCAGTTTGATCTAGAAAATATATGAAAACAGTTTCAAGGTCAACATCTGTCACAACTGCATATTCAAAACTAAGACTCACAATTGTCATTCATAAGTATATAAAGCTGCAGAGAAGACTTAATGCACCTTTGTAAATAGTTTTCTCCATGGTGTTTTCGATGTCTCTGAACAGACATGGATGACGCAGATATTTCTTTCCAACAGATACCTCTAAAAAGGCAAAAATAGAAGGACATCATTATTTTGTTCTATTATATACAATGAATACATAATGCAATATTATGTTATATGTTAACCATAGAGGAGTGTTGAGGAAGTGAAGCTAGGCCTACTTTGAAAGTGTTGGCCAAAAGCGATCTGAAGTAATTAAACTATTGTCAAATCAATGTTTTTAAACGTTAACAGGTAAATTTATATTAAAAACAACAAAGACACACGTACAGCACACAATAATAGGCCTAAAGGGACTTCTAGATTTGGTGAATCATTTTTAAATGAACCGACAGCATGATTCATTAGAACAAGTCAGACGTTCCAAGGAAAGCCCCGTTTGTGACGAACCGACTCACTGGAAAGATTCGGACTTTCCAGTCTACATATGAGGACCGTTTAGAATCATGTGATTCACCAGAAATAATTGGACTTTCTAGTCCAGTCTATGAAGACTATTATATGATTCACCAGAAAGAATCGGACTTTCCCACGGATTATTTAGGTGAGTGTAGGCCAGGGGTGTCCAAACTCGGTCCTGG
>NW_015526991.1:0-860 GCF_001515645.1 Sinocyclocheilus grahami
ACACTCCAAGCTATTATTTGCTATTGCTCTGACCATTACTAGACAGTGTTAGCAGAACAAACAGCCCACATCCAGCTCAAACTGCAGATCACAGACATAACCCTCAAGTAATCCGTGTCAAGCCTGCAGTTTCTCTTTGGTAGTAAATAAGATGTAATATCTGAGGATAGTAGTAACCACTGTCTGCAGAGACGCATCTTGTTAGAAGCCGACAGAGGCAGCTGAAAATGACCAGACCGTGAAAAAGAAAATCCAATTACACAGAGACAGCCGAGCCCACCCGAGAGCAAATACAACTCGATTTTTACTTCTCCTTCAGCGTCTGCCCATGCTAAACGCACCACCGTGATTGCTATGCAGTTCCTAAGGTGTTCTGGTTTGAACCCTGTGTGGTATTATGTTAAATTTTCCTGGTATGATCGTTATGTTCTGGGTCTAATTGAGCCTAATTGGATTTAATACAATTCACCAAAAATCTTCAAAGAATAAATAAAATAAACCTTTAACGTTAATACTTCTCACACATTACAAAAGATCAAAATAAGGACATATATTATAAATGAATATTGTAAATACTATTTTAATAAATATGTTCATATAATGTTTTGTTTTTTTGAAACTCAAAAAATAAAATGTATTTTTTTTATAAGTGTCTGCCAAATGCATAAATGAAAATGCCTTCAGAGGGTAAAGAAAATGACAAAATACATAAAAAGTTTAATATATATATATATATATATATATTGTATACATACATATTGTACATATACATTTTTTTTGGCCAAAATATATTTTAAACATATATATATATATATAATACAGGTGCATCTCAATAAATTGGAATGTCGTGGAAAAGTTCA
>NW_015526992.1:0-860 GCF_001515645.1 Sinocyclocheilus grahami
TAAATACTTTTTTGCCCCACTGTATATATATATATATATAATATAGCATAAAATGACAATTCTAAAATTTCCAAGTTTTCCATGATTGTGGGTATCCTGTAGCACCCATGAATTGATACCACTGACAGTTTTTTTAAGAAAACAAAAAATTGTAATATTTAAATCTCAAATGTAAAATATTTAAACTGAGCGTTGCATTGTATACTGATCGTCCAGCGCAGTCTCTCACCTTCAGTTGTTCTGTCTCATCTGAGAGTTGCTCCATTTTTTTTTTCACATCTTTATATTTCTGATTAATATTCATAAGCACTCTCTCATGTTTCTTTAACTCATCCTGAGCCTCTTTCAAGTTTTTCCTCTCCGATTCGATCTTCTGTTCATTTTCTTGTGCTTCTTCTTCCTGTACATTTGACAATCGCCTATTATTCCATGTCCCGAAACAATAAACATCAACGTTTGCCTGGTAAAATTCATAGAGAACTCACCAGGGAGCTGATGTCTTCAGCATGCGCCTCTTCAATGTTCTTAAGTTCGATTATGGAAGCTTTAACCTTGTTTATACTTTCCTAAAAAAGAGCAATTAAAGCCAGCATCAACTACTGTATTCAGATATGTTTGGACACGAATATAGACTATATGATGGTGTAGCCTGTGCAGTTCAATACCTGATTCTTTTTGCAGGCCATGATGACACTACGCAGCTTCTCCTCCATGAACTGAATGTCTTCCTTCACAGAGCCCAAGTGAAGCTGGAACCGTGAAAGCTGAGCCTGATTGTTCTCCAGCTCTGACTCCACTAGACTGTAAATCAGTAGAGATAAACACATATATTCATGCATAATTGCCTCTGATCATGCCTT
>NW_015526993.1:0-860 GCF_001515645.1 Sinocyclocheilus grahami
AAAGAGAATATATAGTGTGTTGGATTGGTCCAGACGCTACAGTACACATTAGTTTTATTCAAATGTTCAGGATAAATTTTACATTTTCCTATAAGTAAAAAGACATTGACTTCCAAACAATAACAGGTTATTTAATAACAACTTTAAATTAGCTTAATTATATTGGATTCATATGAGTAATTAAATTACATGTATTATCGTTTGACTGAATATGGTTCAAATTGGTTCAAAATATCAGCAGAAGCTTTTAGTCTTTACAGGCTTTGTGATTTCTTTGTCCAGTAAAGGGTTAAAGAGCAACCAATGAAAAGTTCCCAGCATGCCCCTCTCATGATTAGGATTAAATACTCACTAACTTTTTGTTATATCATATATATGTATATACATACTCTTTTCATTCCATATGGAAAAACCTACTTACATCACTTATATGACAATATGCATTGAATGTTAAAAAGAAAAGAAAAGATTAAAATTTGTCACCACCATGCAGAAAGCTATAGCTTGAATATGAACTGAGCAGTGTAACCATTTACATTATGATTCTTCTAGTACATAAACATGATGATTGGTTTATTATCACATTTGTTTGTGAAATGTGCTGCCAGTGTTCTTGTTACAGTTCAGCACATTGACCATCTGATTTATTTAAAAAAATAGCCAAGATTAATGAAACATATAAAGACAAAGTTAAAAGGGTTATTTGTATTTGTAATTACTCCTGAAATTGAGAACAATTTTATTTTGTTGATTTTTTTTATGTTGTTGAAATTTGTATCACACTTGTTAGTGATGAGCAACATCACTTATTTTGATTTCGATACCAAACCGATATTTTTCAAGGCAGTATCGTCGATATC
>NW_015526994.1:0-860 GCF_001515645.1 Sinocyclocheilus grahami
AAAAACAATTATTTAATTTAATGCACAGTATTACTATTGTTGTTTAATACATCAGTACATGTTGGAATTAACATTAGACAAGCTTAATAAGTGATGAAAAAAATGTTTACCGTTACCTTTTGTAAACTACTGCAGTTAACTGTTACAGTATACAACATTCAAGTTTACCGTATACATTTCTATTACGTGTTACTGCATTTATCTGCTGACAAGATAGCTAGGCAACTAATGTGAACTCATATTTAATTATAGCCCACATAACACTTGGCAATAAAACGGAAATAAAAGTTTGGCCTTTTTCACTAAACAAGAATCAAAATGCTAGGCGCGTATGTAAACAATGACGAAAACACAATGCTGCATCATACTTGAAGAGTTAACGTAAAGAAATACAAATAATAATTTCCTTACCTGAATCGAAATGTGCGCTGAATATCCTACAGTTGCTAGTTGCTATTCTGCCTTCTTGCTTCACTGCTGCAATCCAGGCGCGTTTCCCTGGAAATCTAAACCCTTTAATTTCTGATCATTTATAAATTAAAGTTAGTTCCTGGTTAGAGGGGAGCACCAAACCTCTGAGCAACAAGGATATAATTTTAATTTTGACATTTTAAACAGCAGGATTAAATTAATTATCGCAATCCCACTGTGCATCAAGCTTCTGCCGCCATTGTTTTGAATGCTCTCGAACACTAACCGGAAACATCCAAGGAACAAAGACGTCACTTCCTTAAATCGCCGAACAGCCATTGAAATGGTCTGTAACTACGATTGGATTCGTCTGAAAGAAGAAAGGTATATACACCAAGGATGTTTTGAGGGTGTGTAAAACATGGGCTAATTTTCATTTTTGGGTGAAC
>NW_015526995.1:0-860 GCF_001515645.1 Sinocyclocheilus grahami
TAAGATTTCTTGTGCAGATTTATCATACATGATTTATACAAACACAGTGTACAATAGTTCAGCAAATCTTTCATCAAATCCCAAGTTTATTAAAATAACATTTAAATAAACAGATTTAAATGTTATCAGATTGACAAATGACAATTGTGACAGTTGACACTTAAAAGAGACTTAAACAATAGAACAAAAGTGAATAAAACCCACATAACAGTGCACAGAAAAAAATAAAAAAAATCATTAAACATCACTTAATGTAGTTAACCAAACTGATTGATTTCAAACAAATAAAATGTAGGCTCTCGTTTTCCATAACTTTTCATTATTTGTAATTTACAGTGCGAAATGGCCATTGCACTTGTAGATTTCACTGAAATAAACCATTACAATTATAAGAATTGATTCTACAGTTAATGCCATCATTTCGTACCTCCCATTATTCTTGTTGCTTTGTGAAGTTATGCTCTGTAATCTGTGAAACAAGGTGTGTTGCACTGATTAAATTGTTCTTCTCTTCATGCTGTCTTAGTTTATGAAAAGAAGAACTGGAATCTAGATAAAGAAGAAGCTCAAATATAAGATTAGTGTCACATGTTTTTCTCACCACATTGTACAGTGTTGTTAAGTTATATGAGTGTACGATTATTCTACAGTGGAAAATAGTCAGAAAATCATTCTGATTTGTCCAACTGTAAGTATGTTATAACTGATGTGTTTGCAAACAAAGCAAACATTTAAACACATATCAAATTATACAATACGACATGCAGATGTATTTCATAAGACAGTAACATCATCATAAACACAGAAAATAAGTAATTATTTTCCCATTTTTGCCACTAATGGGACCGCAAAATATCTGC
>NW_015526996.1:0-860 GCF_001515645.1 Sinocyclocheilus grahami
TAATTAATTAATTAATTAATTAATTAATTCTTTTATTCTTAAGCTAACAACTAAATGTCTATAACAACGTTATACACAACAGTGGGTCTGTTGCATTTACACAGCAAGACCTAATATTCAAATCCAATATTTATATCCCATTTTTTTTGTCACAAAATGGCCAATTTGACAAAGAATTTTCAAGCATACAGTATTGACTTAATTGGTATCAAAGTACTGATGCTATTGACATCCTGACTAACTGGCTTAAAGAAGCCTGCACTAGCATAAAATATGACACATATTCGTCTAAGTTAGACTTTTCATGGTAAAAATGGTCTTTTGAAAGTCTTTAGAGCAACTTTTCCAGTGGTTTCATACATCAGAAACTCTCTCTTTGAAGTTATGTTGAAATCCTCTCCGTAGTCTCAATGCTATGCAATCTCAACGCAATTGCACTGCTTTCCCATTCTGTGTTGCACATAGCATCATCTGTTCTCTTATTTTTCTCTCCAACATTGCAGGGTATTTATCTGTCCTTTCTTCCTGTCGGCCCATTCATCAGGGGAAACTGGGCTCTCTCCACAGGAGCATCACCCTGGCTCGTCTCGGACGATGATGGACACAGGTGGCCGACAACAGCCAGCGAGGGAGTCGGTGGCTCTCGAATCACTCCGCTCGTCCAGGGTTCTGGCAGGGATGTGGTGGGCTTATCATCAGTCCACAGAAGTGCTCTGTCATGCCTCTGATTGGGTTTAATTTGGTATCTTTCTCCTTTGATTTGAGACTGCACCTCCCGTTTGCTTCACTGTCAAGAAAACTGCTTTGAGGAAAAACACCAGTGATGCACCACATAATATAATTTGGTAATGAAAAAAAAA
>NW_015526997.1:0-859 GCF_001515645.1 Sinocyclocheilus grahami
GGGCATCGTTGACCAGGTCACAGAGCAGAATGCTTGTGAGGTGGCGGTGGAGTTTGCCCTGAGAGCTGTAGGTATGTCATGAACTGGTAAAGCGGAAATACAGACTGAACAGTAAAGGGAAGCAGCGTCTTTGGCAGGCTTTCAGAGTCAGGGGACATACCAGATAAAACCTTTGTCACAGCAAATGGAATTAATGTTTCATATCCTTGTCAACGAGTTGCAAAGTCGTTCTTTGCTTTGATCTATTTTTCAAGAAGTGAAAAGGAACAAACATTATTAGAATATTAACTGTGACCCCTCATTGGAGAACGATTTGAACAAATTACATTTTTTTATGTATGTTTTTTTTTCAGTAACAGTCAAGTTCTTGAGTATTAAAAATCTTTTATTCCCTTTTATGTTAAGATGGTCTTTATATAACCTCAAACTAGTTCAAAAACTTGCGAAATGCTAATGATTATACTCAGGGACTAGACTTTTTAACTGGCTATTTACAGGTCAAGTGGAGTCAAAAATGTGTTTATACTGTCGCTTGGAGGTTGTTGAATCGTGCTCGGCCTGAAAAAGTGATTAGAGACTCTCTCTGCAGCTTCTGAAAAATGAATGCCAATTCTTCACCTTCTGCTTGACCCTCATTTTCTCCAGTAATGAAAAATCATATGAGAGCAATTAAATCATTGAAAGGATTACTGAACTCTGAAATATTTCTGTCAAATTATTCAGCTTTTCTAGGTCTACAGTAAGTGCAGCTGTTCGTTGTACTCTACAGGCTACAAATTCTCGCTTAGACTGAGGGAGCCAGATCCCTTGTAATGTGAATGTTGTGAGTGACACTCTTAGGGAGAGATCAGGGTTCATC
>NW_015526998.1:0-859 GCF_001515645.1 Sinocyclocheilus grahami
AAAAAAATCATATAAATAATTTATTCGTGCATATATATTGTGAATTTGAGAGTGGGATGTTCTGTGTGTGCTGAAGAGGGCCGTCTGCACCACACGGATGCTTTAGTATGGCTTTGTCACCATAGCAACCACATCAACTGTAGCCTCACAGTAAGAGGCCAAAAGAAAGAGGCAGATAAAGCAGGAGTGTAATAAACTCATAGAACAGCAGGCTTGTGTGATCAGTTTGTATTCTGTGCTTGGTTGCGTCTCTAGTCTGGCATGTTCAGAATGACAGACAAAACAGAATGACTTACAGACCCGAAGTTCATGTCTCAATTCAAAACTTCCTGCCCATAATTCCTTGTTTGCAGTGTTTTTAGATCATACCAACATCAAATGTCAGTTCAGGACTGTAATATGTCAACTTTGATCCCTACTAATTGTACTGAATTAGATAACATTCAAGATGTTTGTGCATTTCTGGGTACATACAGTGTGGTATGATGCAACGTCAAGCTGAACATGCTCTTGTCATGGTGTTCTGAGCATGTATTCATGTGTGACTTTGACAGCCTCCTACATGTTATAGTAAGTTGTGGAGTATGTAGGTCAGGTAACAATGGTAATGAACCTATTAACTGGTCTTTTTTTAAACTTTCAGCCTAGTTTCAATTTTTACCAAACCTCTGCTAATGTAGCTACTGATGTATTGCTATAACCTGTTTTGCCTGTCAATTTTATTTTTTAATTTGTGGATTTAATATGACTTTCTAAAAGGCTTTATACAAAAAAAATATTAGCATGTCATTGTATTTTAAACTGGTGTGTTCTTTCAGTGAAAATAACCACACACACACACACACACACACACACACAC
>NW_015526999.1:0-859 GCF_001515645.1 Sinocyclocheilus grahami
TGATATACTGTAGTGACAACATGTTGAGATTTAACTGTCATTATAAAAGCCCTTAGCAGAATTTCAGTGGTAACATTAAAGCAGGCCATAACAGGAAGCCTACTGTCATATCCTGTTATATCAGTCACTTTCTAAAGCTCTCTGAACTTTAGTGATAACTCACTAAATTCTTCAGTGAAGATCAGAATGTTTGGCGTTGAACGTTGGCCTCTAAATGTCTGAATTAGTTGAATGTGATCATGTTTTGTATGTTTTTATGAGAATGATTTTGCTTGTGATGTGTATTGCTCCGCAGCCTGATGACATGTACAATTGCTTGTTTCCATAACCATAGCCTCTACCCACATATTCAGGTTTGTCATCTAAACAAAGCCAGCTCTAAATGCACTAGTGCAGTGAGATTTGAAAGTTGTGGTTTTCCTGTTTCAGCATGAAACAATTTAACATGCTTACTTGAATTCTTAGTTAAAAAAAAAGTGTCTGCAGGTTAAAAATGTGGACCTCAAATATGCAATTGATTAGTCTGGTTTATAATAATAATAATAATGTAGTCAATACACATACATAAAATTAAACAGACAAATTCTCTAAAACTAAACAAAACAGTAATAACCACTGGAAACATTTGTGGTTAAACATCAAATGATTTACCACTTTACAAGAACCTGCAGCACCAAATCATCAAAAGATACTGGAAAACACCCTTTTTGATAACATCAAAAATGTCTAAAATTGGTAAGAAAAATGCAGAATCAAACTTTTGACTAAGAGCTTTCAGTGAGATTTATATTCAGTCTGGCAGAACTATACTTAGATTAGCCAACAAAGTGGTTGCTCATTCAAAATAATGGCAGACAAC
>NW_015527000.1:0-859 GCF_001515645.1 Sinocyclocheilus grahami
TTAATAAATGCAAAATACTGTTTTATGGCTGCTAATAGTGTGTTTATGGCCAATAATGTTAGGAATATAAGGGGCCATTCACACGGAATATGTTTTAGAACGGGGAAAAAAACGAGAGACACTGCCTTTGAGACGGTGTTGCCTACCTTGCCTCCTTGGAAGGAACCACCCATGCTCCATAATTTCTATTAACGTTACAACCCATCACCTACTGTTACAACTCCACCTGGCATTGGTTTATGTTGTAGTGACAGCACTTTATCATCCAGCATTCACTAGGTTTCTGCACTGAAATGCCAAAGATAAAGTGGCAAAACTGTTTGCCCTTCAATCTTTCTGCCTCCTATTTAAATTAATTCCGGCGCTCTCAAAAGTTTGCACAGCTGTGTAAAAGAGGACAGATGAGAGGAAAGCAGGTTGTAATACGTTTCCATTCTCTTCCTTATCTCCCACAAGACAGCCCTTCGTAATTGCCCTCGTAATTGCATTTTTTTTTTACTCACATTGATTGGTACACCCAGCTCTAATTTCATTACATGCTGATTTGTGAAAGACAATAAAGCAGAAATATTTTGCAGCGAAACCACAGGTCATTTGTCTTTATAACCCTTCTGCTCGGACACGCCACACTCCACTAAAGCAATAAAACCATTACGGCTGGTTTAATATTATAAGGTTATAGTGGAATCCGGTTTGACGTCATAGAGGGGATACTGCAGGTGTGTGGGTCAGAGAGGTGGTTGTGGTGTCTGGGTCAACTCCGAATCGTTTCAATAAGAAGAGAACAAGATGAAGACAAGTTCATAGTGAGATCAGGTGGAATAAAGATGCCCTGAGCCCCATAGCGGGGGGGGGGGGG
>NW_015527001.1:0-859 GCF_001515645.1 Sinocyclocheilus grahami
AAAAAAAAAAAAAAAAAAAAAAAAAAAAACATCAGTCTTGTGCACAAAGAAAATATTATTTCTGTTGTTACAGAAGTAAAATGCAGGAGTCAAAATAAAATGAAATAAAACACTAAAATAGGCATATATAAAAAAGGATTAAGCAGTCAAAACAATTCATCTCATCTCATCTCTGTTTGGCTGGTCATCATAGCTCATTCTCTGGCTAAGGAACTGAGCAAAACTAAAAGAATGCACTGACTAGATTTTGTAAACACTCAATCCAGTACAGAAAGCAGAGCAACTATAAGTCATACCATTAACACACACACAATGTGTCATCACTTCATCACTTCAAAAGCTCTGGTGATATCACTGCTCCAGGGAATGAATGACACGCAGAATAAAATCTGCAAAACGTCCCTAGGAGAGGCCGGCGTGTGAGCTCAATTCAAGACAGGTTCTTCACAGTGGACATACAATCACACTCATACATACATACAGAGTGGGCCAGCAGAGAAGTAATATAACACCCAGGGAACAAGGTGCCACGCCTGACCGCGCCGGGTCCAGGGAGAAAAACAGACTGAGAAGGAGAAAGAGTAAGAGAGAGACACAGCAAAAGAGAAAGCAAGGAGCAGAGGAGGGTAGAAACATTATCCTTTCCAGCTTTGTGTGCACCAGAGAAAGGGCCTTTTAACACGCATTACACAAGAGCAACAGGCTCGTGTTCATGAGACAAGCTATGTGTCTATTATATTGTGTGTACAGTAGTTACCACGGTCATTATGAAGCTATTAAGGAAAACGCTTTTTAAAAAAAGTACATATGCACATTAGGCTTGCCACGATAGACGGTGTTGACGGTGATACCGGTGTTA
>NW_015527002.1:0-859 GCF_001515645.1 Sinocyclocheilus grahami
GCAAAGTTCATGTTGAGGGCCCCCCACCCGCAATTGAAACAAATACGATATATGATTCCTAACCTTTTTATTTGCACAACATTTAATTTTAAATTTGGTATATTTTTACTTATACAGTACCGATCAAAAGTTTGGACACATTCTATTTTTTATGTTTTTAAAAAGAAGTCTCTTATGCTCATCAAGTCTGGATTTATTTGTTCAAACAACTGAAAAAAAAGAGAAATATTATAATTTTAAAAAATGGTTTTATATTTTACTATACTTTAAAATATAATCCATTTCTGTGAATTACTCCAGTCTTCAGTGTCACATGATTTCTGATCAATTTTAACACATCATTGCTGAATATTACTGTTTTTCTGTATTTCTGATTAAAAAAAAATGCGGGCTTGATGAGCATGAGACTTCTTTGAAAAACAATAAAAATAGTAATGTGTTCAACTTTTGTTTGGACCCGTACTGTATACATATTAATCAAGCTTCATCTAAGGTAATCTCTTTTTTGTTTGTTGAGGATGCTATTATAGTCGTGAAATTATTATTATTATTACTATTTTGCAGTAATTTGTTCAGCAATTTTTTCACAGTTCCTCAATACCACTTCAGTAAATGAACATCAGTGCTTTTTTTATTTTTTCCTAGCTGGGTGTGGGCAGGATTTCTCCCTCCTATTTAATCAATACTGACTACAGATATTGTCATAATATTAATATTAATAATATGATGATATGTACTGCAATGTTACCTTAAATATGCACTACATACAAAAATCAAGTGGAAGTGAAAGAGACGATCACTATAAGCAGAATAGAAGTTAATTTCTAGTTAGTTGAAACTGAAATTAAGTGTTATGTTA
>NW_015527003.1:0-859 GCF_001515645.1 Sinocyclocheilus grahami
ATTAAAAGTAAACTTAAATTAATAAAATACATGAATAATTATTATTATAGCAGTTTTTATGTTTGGATACCTAAGCCAACACCAAGGAAGGATAGGCCACAATCATCAGAACTAATTTCTGACAATTGTTAAAATCATTCCGACCTAAAATAATTCTTTAATAACAGATTTCCACACAAATTCGTTAGGATCATATTTCATGAATGAACAAAAAATCCGTAAGTCCATAATGATCACTGCAATCAGTAAAATCTTACATGTTCTGCTCAGTGAGTTCATCTTTTCTGCTCATCATGGCCACAATGGCTTGCCGCAGTTCAACTAAGAAGAAAAAAAATCAATGTTATAAAGGTATCAAAACCTACTCAAAATGAACAATGGCTTTTGTCCTCACCAGATTCAGAAAAAAAACATGACTTCTGAACAATAAGACTCAATATCTGAGTGGGATTTAATGTCCCACACCTGTCTTCATTCTTTCAATAAGGGTTACTGTTTTATACCGCTGACATTTTCATTTGTGTAGCACCACAGAACTAATAAAGAGAACTATGCAGGGCTTAAAATACCAGCCCGACATTAATTTATTTAAAATGAAGGTGACGTGAAAGGGTAAGGCATTTATAACACAGCCGTAAGGGAAGCCTCTGCAGATTTTGTCTCAAAACACATTAGCCTGTGAATAATCTGAGTGAAACATAAAGCTCTGACTGGGAAGCATTATTATAGCACTTCAAAACACTATAGAAAAAACGGCAACACTCGGTACACTCTTAGAAAAAAGGGTTCTTTGGGGTTCTATATAGAACCCTATGGTTCTTTACTCAACTCCAAAGAACCCTTTATGCCAAAAAGGTTC
>NW_015527004.1:0-859 GCF_001515645.1 Sinocyclocheilus grahami
AAACAAACTCATCCTGATCTCGGATGATCTGAGGGTGAACACATTTTCAGCAAGTTGGTTGCAAAGCCATTAAAACAGTGTTATTATTCCGGTAGATGGATATAAACATGTCAGTAGTTTAACTTACTTTAACAGACTTGCAGCGAGACGTTCACATCCCAGAGTAAAGGAGTTTTTTGATTTGTTGTAAGTCAGATCTGATGGGATGTCAACATGCGGTGGATTATTTCAGTCTTTTCACTGGACTGAGCTGCTGTTCTTTTGACAGCGAAATCCTTTCTTGTGGGTTTTTGTGAGCAGTGTCTCATGCGGTGAAGCATTTTGTGTAGTGTTCAGATCTGAAAGTCTTCATTTGAAACCCTCTCGGGCGTCAGATCAGCTTTCAGATAGCTGGGAATAATTTAAGGCGGCGATATGATCTCAGACTGAAGTCGTGAGACACCGACGGATCTCCAGGTGCTGCGTATTTTGAAGAATCGTAAATCACGCCTGACGTGACCGCGTGGCTTCAGTGCGCTTCCTCCTTTCTCCTGGAAGTCTTTTAAATTCAGGTCTTCTCTGACGCAGCGGGAGAAGACAGTCTTTGTGCTTTGTGTTAGAGGTAAAGACACATTACTCTCAGGATGAGGCCGCTGGAGATAAAAATGTTTTAGAAGAAGTCTTTGTTCTCATTTTAATGATGAACCTCCTGGAAGCAGATTTAGTTTGATGGTTGTTATTGAAGGGAAAGCGTTGGATGAGAAGAGCCGGTGCATCCTGTAGAATTAAACAGAAATAAAAAGAGAATGTGAACGAACAGCAGATGTGATCATCATGAGGAGAATCCAGGGCTGGATGATATAGCTAAAATACAGCATCA
>NW_015527005.1:0-859 GCF_001515645.1 Sinocyclocheilus grahami
ATTAAGATGCGTTTTGGTCGATCGGATCACAAGTGGACAATGGAGACAGATACCCGTTTACACCTGGCGTTTTAATCTGTCTCTTTTGTCCACATTCGACCACTTCTAACCAGATTACCCCCCCGTGGTGCTGATTACGTCAAGAGGAGGGTAAATGGGTGGATCCCTCTGTCGGCATCAAAACACGAGTGGAAGGGCTAAAGTTATCACACACTCATCATCTCATCTCAAACACAATGCGGTATTGTGTTTACAGTAGGAGTCATCAAGTTTTTTTCTGTACTTCGTCTTCTGCCCACACAGAGATGAGGCACTTGGTCTCACTGGATGTCCAGCCACGAGGATCCATTGTTTCCTTTTCGTGTTATCAGAAAACAATACTTCTGATTTGGCCCGTCAAAGTTTAAATCCCATCTGATAAGCGCACACGTCCTTGTACGTCTTGCAATGATTACATGTGTATTAGGTCAGTAGGCAGAGAGTAGGCGGTCTTTTGTGGCTGCTCGAACGCATTCGACCACATCATCGTCCACACCAAGTAAGCAATCCGGTCGAATGCATTTTCGACTACCTCTGGAAGTGGTCAAAAATGGATGAGCTCAAAATGTTTCACACCCAGTTTACACCTGTATTTAGCATTGTCCACTTGTGATCCGAATCCGATCGACCAAAACGCATCTTAATACCAAGTTTAAACAGGGCCTTAGAAGTGTCATGAACTCAAGTTACTATACTTACATCATGCATTTACTATATCTTCAGAATTCATGATCGTAACCTTTTCATGTTTGGTATCAATTTTACAGTCTCGGATCAATTGGAAATATGATCTCAGTCCCATATCAGTAGAACAGACCAA
>NW_015527006.1:0-858 GCF_001515645.1 Sinocyclocheilus grahami
TTACAAAATCGCATTTATGAGATAAATTTGAAAGCAAGGACGAGGCATGTGACTGAAACTTATATCGTTCGGACTTTTCCACACAGAAGTGAAAAAATATGCATAAATCGGGCATTTTTATCGATTTATTTTGACTAGAAGTGACGATAAAGGCACAATGTAATATGATAATCTGGCCAAATATATATTTAAATGCTTAAATAAAAAAATGTAATAAAAAAAAATATATATATATTTATGTTTTTTTTTAAATATACAAAATATTTTAAAATAGCCAAAAATATATTTGTAAATATCGGATAAAGGCATTATATTCGGATTATTTCTGTTTTTATGTCTTTAAAATGTTAAGAATGTTAATGTGCTTCAATAATCATCAAAAATCAGTAGCTACGGCAAAAAAATATATATAATATATATATATAGATAGATAAATGCTTTAAAAAATATGCATTTATGTTTTTAAAATATACAAAATATTTTAATGTTAATATATTTTGAGAACATATTTAAGTTTATATATATATATAATGCAACGATAGAACAGCTGTCTTTCTTCTGTATCCCACATATTAATTAGCATGTTTAGTGTAAATGTCACATCTACACAGAAGTGGACAAATACGCATAAATCAGGTATTTTTAATTGATTTATTTTGACCAGAAGTGACAATAAAAGGCATTATAGGCTATATACGGATTATTATTATTATTATTTTTTGTCTTAAAAATTTTAAGAATGTTAATGTGCATTAATAATCATCAAAAATAAATAAATATATCTGGTCAAATATATATATTTAAAGGGGTCATATTATTGGTGTAATGAAATGTGTTTATGCGGTTTAAGGTTAAAAA
>NW_015527007.1:0-858 GCF_001515645.1 Sinocyclocheilus grahami
TTGCACAATTGGTGGCTGACTAAATACTTTTATTCCCCACTGTATGTACTTATTGGTACGTATTTCGTGTTTCGTGAAAAAGTGCCCCCAGGTACGTTTTTGCCATGAGACCAGGTAGGTTTTATGGCATTGACAAATGTAAAGTGTTATAACTAAAAAGTGTAAACAGTAAGACTTTTATCAGTCACACATTAGTTTGGGGACCATTTCTCATTAACTATTAACTACGACTTTTGCTTCAATTAACTCCTAATTTGCTGCTTATTAATAGTTAGTAATAGTTGTTAAGTTTAGAGTAGGATTAAGGGATCTGCAGAATCTTTATGTACGAGGCATTATATGTGCTTTACAAGTACTAATAAACAGCCAATACTGTATGCTAGTATTATGCATGCTAATGAGCATCTAGTTAATAGTGAGAAATGGTCCCTAATCTAAAGTGTTACCATTTTATCTATTCTTTACAGCTTCAAGCCTGGTGATTTAACTCAAGTTTTAATAGCTTTCTGGGAAGTTCTAATAGACACCACAGAGTGTTATTGCTCATCATCCTTTTAGTGTCATAACTACACTCTCCCTGACTAAAGGAGGTTTGCTTTCTGCCATTAGAAACCATTTCCTCTATTAACACTGCAAATATTATATAATTCATTTTATAGGTGGTATAGGGCATGCATAATACAAATTATGTACATTGTAAAGCTTTGGGACATAGTGAAAAATGGTTTATGGAGAAAAAAAAAAGAAAAGAAAAATAGTTTACTCAAGGGATATAGAGCAAGCAATTATTAGAGTTTATTTTATAGCATATATACACACACACACTTACATTTAGTCATTTAGCAGACGCTTTTATCC
>NW_015527008.1:0-858 GCF_001515645.1 Sinocyclocheilus grahami
TTTTTTATGGCATTTCAATTTTGGCTGTAATAGTCAATCATAAGCCTTAAACTGAGTTAATTTTGTAGATAATTGCCTACTTGTCATTGCATCACTTAATTTCCCAGACAACTTCCATCTGAGGTCTGTGAACAGAACTGAAACTGTTTTAAATCTCATTCACACATTCAGTCATTAATATGTCTCAATCAGCCTCATTTTATCCAGTGCTTTACAGTAGAAAAAGAATGAAGAAATGGAACGAATGAAAAGAAATGGAAACATACTTTTTAAATAATAAATATTATATCATTTTTATAATATAGATCTATAATAAACATATACTATAAAATATTATATTGTTTTATCAATATTATTTAATAATATTTTCATCATCTCGTTTTTTCTCTACTGTTCTGCATAAATTGTGTACTACTCTAGCATAAATCACTATTGCAGTATTGGCTGCTGTATATGATAAACTGCTTCGAATCTTCCTCATTCTTTGGATAAATGCATATTCTAAATTATTACATGTAAATGTCAATTTACAGTTCAGTGC
Source organism: Sinocyclocheilus grahami (assembly GCF_001515645.1). Taxonomy (NCBI): domain Eukaryota; kingdom Metazoa; phylum Chordata; class Actinopteri; order Cypriniformes; family Cyprinidae; genus Sinocyclocheilus; species Sinocyclocheilus grahami. Next base: position 542 of record NW_015527008.1, read on the forward strand.
AAAAACATTTTTCCATGTCATGTCTATTTAAAGTACGCCATATCTCAAAGCTAACACATCCTCTGATCCCACACAATGGTTAAATATACAGTCAACCGACAGTAAATCAATAGGACAAAACTTGGAATCTGTAACCTGACTCTGTGTTAATGTTTGGTTATATTAAACTCACTGATCCCTCTAAAGCAACCAAGAGTAAATCAGACCTGTAAACATGTTTCATCACTCAAAAATCTGAGATTTAAAGACTAGATTTAAAGGGATATTTCACTCAAAAATTAAAATTGTATGTTTATCTGCTTACCCCCAGGGCATCC
>NW_015527009.1:0-858 GCF_001515645.1 Sinocyclocheilus grahami
CACATCAGACCACAAATGAGGTTGTTGACATTTCTGTTGTCCATCAGCAAACAATATCTCTTAAACTGCAGCATCTTCACATTAAACTATTTTAAAGTCTTCCTGATCTACAGCATTTTAAACATAATCATATGGTATTAATAAAATAATTAGTTCCTCCCACTATGTACTGAAAGAAGGAACAGAAAAATTGAAAACAATAATTTGAAAGCTTTGCCAATTCAAATAGAGAGTTATACAACTTCAACTCCTTATCAGTCACAGGAATTTAGCAGAGTAGCTTGGTGGATTGATAGTCAGGGTTGATGAATGTCCGTACACTGGGCTGGGTGTCCAAATTGCTCCGTTTAATCTCTTCGTAAACTGAGTCTGAGGGTGGATTTGATGGTCTGTATTTCTTGTTCCCCCAACACCCCTTCACCTGAGGATGACAAAAAGTTTTATTAAAAATATCAAATATTCATGTCAAATATTCATAAATCTTGCAATGTTCTTAACCTAATCTCCAAATATTTCTTCAGCTTCTAAACAGACTGTGAGAAAACAATGTACCAGTAAACAGGGGCGCAGTAATGGGGGAAATTGGGAGTGATTCTAGGGGCCCTATCAGAGAGGAGGCCCGACGGGGACACCAGGAGCAGGGTTTAGAACCTCTCAGAATATCAAAAGGACATTATATTTGGAAGAGAGATGCAGAGGAATGGGGGACTTGCCAAGCTTGTTCACAAGAATCTTGATGCTTCCTTGTGGTGTATGACTGCTAGTGATGCATACCGCAAAATCTGTCCATGTCCAATCAGACACAACAGCAGTTTTTGTGGTCAAATAGGTATCCATGTTGCTGACTTTTTTTTTTTT
>NW_015527010.1:0-858 GCF_001515645.1 Sinocyclocheilus grahami
TTATCCTCATTCAACCTGTTGTCATGTCAGATACAGTTTCCACCCCCGTTTGTGTGTGTCCACAAATAAGTATTTGTGGTCACATACCTAGATGTGTTCACAGTAGGTGAGTCTAACTGCCTAACAGTATATATGTGAGAAGAAAAAGAAAGACAGAAAGGAAAACAATAATTGAGTCCAATTACAGTATGTGCTGCTCGTTTATCAAGGAAGCAGCAGGGCATACAGTACAGCTCAGGACAGGACTTCTAATTGTCAGTGTGTGTCATTGTTCATGTTGTCATTGTTCACTTGTTTTCTGAAGTTGTGTTTTTAACTGCATATATTGTTGGAGACATATTGGAAATAATTTTTCCAGCAACACTAAACCTCCTTTTTCAAAACGTACTTTGGCAGTAGCATGGTCTGTGATAGTGTCAGGTGGTGTCAGTTTTGCATAGTCAACATTTTTCCAAGCACACCATAGGAAACCATGCATACTCTTGGTAACACCATGGTAACTTTTTGTAAGAACAATGATTTTGTGATGCAGTTGCCCATTTATAGCTTTATGTAAACCATATAGGAAGCCGCACATGACACCAAAAAAGATGAATTATGATGCTAAGAAGTATCCCGCATTCTAGTATACTTGATATCACAAAGGAGGATGTCAGTGATATGTGTGTGTAATTGAGCAGATGAGTAGGAGAAATAGAGCCCACAGCTTGCTGCTGATATCAATAGCAGCGTTTCTGAGTGTCCACAGTGTGCTTTGTGAAGGCCAAGGGTTAATGTGTTGTTTTCCTGTATCCTCTTATGCTGTTTTTCACCCCGAGCTGACAGAGGCTGGAAATGGCATCAGCCTCCATTCTTCAC
>NW_015527011.1:0-858 GCF_001515645.1 Sinocyclocheilus grahami
GAGAAAAAGACGAGAGAATCCGACAGCTGGAGCTCAAGACCCTGAGAAACACATGACAACCAAAACAGAGCTGCTTGATTTGAGTTATTAAGGTTATACTAAATAAAATGTGTTATGATTTTATGGAATTTAATATCACTGTTGAAGATGGATGTACGTTTGTACTGCTGCCAAAAATGAAAATCCAGGCATTATTTCTCACCCTCATGTTCTCCAAACCCGTATGCTGATATTTTGCAATAGTTTTTCAGTATAATGACGTATGATGTCTTGAATATTATATTCAAAACAGAAGCTCTGACAGTCAGCTAAACATTTTCCATAGAAGATAGCAGGTCGTACAGGTTTAGGATGAGATGCTGGTGAGTAATTTTCATGCTTTGCTGGACTCTGCCTTCAAGATATAGATGAAGTCTTGATGTTATGATTCAAACAGATGTGCTTCTTCTTTGTAGAGGACGAGTATGAAGTTCTTCAGGTTGTCTGGCAGCAGATGGCGCTAGAGGAGAGAACAAACGCATCTCAAAGTCTCAGTCTGCTCTAGAGAAACATCAGATGTTCATAATCAGTGCTTGTGTTCATCAGTTATGCTGGCGTGATGTACTTATGGATTTGTAAGTACGACATGACATGTTTACCCTACAAATAATATATTGCTCAACCACATGAATCTGTTTTATGTTCCACAAGAGCCTTCTTTACATTTACGTTTTAATTCCCGTTCACAGCAAGAACGATTGCTATAACGATATATACAGCATCCACACCGACGGACAAAGTTTTGTCGTCCGCCGCTTTAAATATTCTCACTCTTTAAAGGGGTCATATGATGTCCATTTTCCACAAGTTGATATGATT
>NW_015527012.1:0-575 GCF_001515645.1 Sinocyclocheilus grahami
CATAGCATCCACAATACACAGTTTCAAAGCAGCTTACAGTAAGTTGTTACCTCTATAATGACATAATTCTTTACACTGAGCAGTTTTACTGGGCAATATGACGATATATAACAATGATAAATGATCCACTGTTTGAGATCTAGCTATGTATTCTCCCTTTTAAAAAAATAGCCATGGTTCTGCTGCTCTGACCAGTGTTTTAGCAATTAGCCTATATCAGTGCCACTGTCATGAAGGAGACTGAATAATAAATATTTGCAGACTCTCAGACAAACCACAGAGCGATTTTTTTATTTAAAGAGATTTACATATTAGTCCGTTTTATTCTAAGAGTATGTAAGATGCTTTAAAAAAAAAAAGTAAATGGTAGGCTATTTCTGTGGTGATTTGCGTGTTTACACTGTGTGCTCCAGAGCGTGACCTAAAACATGGCGGCACTGAGATGTATAATGTCTGTTGCATAATCCTAGCGCTGCTGTCTGCACTTTAAAGGGATAGTTCACCCAAAAATGAAAATTCTGTCATCATTTAGTATTTCTTTTCCTACTATGGAAGACAATGGCAACCACCACCTG
>NW_015527013.1:0-858 GCF_001515645.1 Sinocyclocheilus grahami
AGAAAGGAAAAATTTAAATCGCATCATATGACCCCTTTAAATGGTAGTATATAATTTCCTCTTAATTTTTTTCCATACAGAAATGGATTTTTATCAACAATGCATAAACAGCAGTCCTACCATAATAACCTAATAATAAAGCAAGATCTACCAATCAGAGAAATTGCTGTTTCCATGGAATGGAATTCACATTAAAACATTGTAAATGATGTAATCTAATCAGTCTTTTTGTGATTGCGATGCATTGAGAAAACAAAAGTACATAAGTTCAGTATTTAGCACTATTAAAAGTCACGTGTATTGCAAAACAAAACAAAAATAACTATTATTCTGTTTTTTTAATGTGTTTTTAAGTCCCTGTTTGGTGACAACTGTGATAGGGGCAGCAAAACACAATTTGGGATATGCAAAATGAACCATAACAAGAATTCCTTAAAGAAAAAATGTATGACTTGTGCACTGGTCTGTGTGCCTAGAAAAAGGCTGGTGTTTATGAACCTCTCCTGGCTCATTGCAAAGTGAACAAACTGCAGTTTTCATTCAAAGTCTGCATGACATCCTACAGTATTGTAATTTATCATCATTTATTACATTCAATATTTTTGTTCTATTTGATTTGTGCAGACTCCTTCGTTTAGTATGAATGTGGAATGAAGAATTGCACTGTTGTAGAGGGCTGGGCGCGAGTTCATGTGAGGTAAAGGACTGTGGCTGAGCCCCATTCCGGAGCTCATTAGGCATATCTGACAGTGTTAAATTCAGCGCTTGTGTCTTCGGTCATGCATCAGCTGGTCTCTGCAGATGCGAGAAACTGAGATCTACACACACACACACACACACACACACACACACACACAC
>NW_015527014.1:0-858 GCF_001515645.1 Sinocyclocheilus grahami
AACTTGTCTCATGTATTTATTTATTTTTTAAATATTAATTGGTTTTATTCTACATCACAACTCTGAACCATGATTTGCAAGTCAAAGTTATATATTTGTTATTCTCAATAGCACTGTTTTGGGAACGAAATATTTTATATTCTACCGGTCAAAAGTTTTAAAATGGTAAGATTTTTTTATGTTTTTGAAGTAGACAAATGTAGTCACGTCTGAATTTATTTAATACAAAATACAGCAAAATTGCATAATTTAAGTTGAACAATATTCATAAAATACCACACAAAAGTACGAAGACACAACTGGGGAATACATGACCAAAAGCACACACAGCCTAAATCCCCAGTATGTTCATAAACAATGAAAATTAGAAAAACGAGATTCACATACACAGACAGATGGGCCACAAAGGCACAAGGAGGTGAATGTGAATAACACTCTTCAGAAACATGCTGAAACACCACCCATCAAAGACAGCCCAGATGCTGATATAGACGCAAGAGCACAGCAGGACCACACTGGGCTGAAATAACACGATATGTTCCAGCTATTGAGGGTATTACTCGGATATTAAACATAAACCAGTAGGATTGGGATTGAGCTGGCACATGTGTGGCCTCATGTAGTGAGACCTTTGACTAAACAAAAAACATGGTCCACATTGAGGTTATTGTCGCCAAGAAACCGCCCACTTAGATCAACATGTTAAAGTGACCAAGGGTTATCTGAAATAGATAACAGGACAAAAACAAACTGGCATTAAAATATAAATATCGTTTATAAATAATAGAAAAAATAAATAAATAAATAATAATAATATATATATATATACACACTGAACAAAATTATAAACGCAACACT
>NW_015527015.1:0-858 GCF_001515645.1 Sinocyclocheilus grahami
TAATTTGTGCGGGTTATGAACGGATGATCGGTTCTCGTCTCAGGTTGCCTGAGGCGGCCGAAACAGCGGCCCACCCACCTGTATAGGAATAGCTAAGTGCACACCGGCTAATTGCTGTCTGTAGGAAGGAAAGCCGATGAGGGGGAAGATATGAGCCTGAAGTACATATACAATAATCGAAACATTTCAAAGCGTTTATTTAAATTAATGAAGTTTCAAATCTCTGTGGGTTGCACAATAGGCCTAAACTAGTCTGCAAAACGGCTCGCCCCTTTCACCTGTGAGAATCACCGTTTCAAGAAAAACAAATGAATTGCTCTACTAGCACAGAGTGGTTAATATGTCATGCCCTCGGTGGATTATGTGCTGTGCGGTGAGCGTGTGATTGCATCGCTCTCCATGGTGCTGAAACGGCGATTGACGGCTCTCGGTTAGCCGGAGGCGCCGGAAGAGGTTCAGCACTTGGCTGCATGTATCTGTATCGCCGCAGAGGATATGTGATTATTAACCCGAGCTCATTTGTTTGATATTAGAGTAGGTGCAGATTAATTAAGCGAAATATTTCTCGTAGATTTAATCAAGCATTCAGTTGCCTAGATGATTAATCTTGGATAACTAAGGACTTCTTGTAACTAATACAAGTTGTATTGCAAAGAAGAGTAGGCTATTTTATGCAGGCGGGAATCAGATTAACAGTTTGAATAAAAGAAAATCTTTATGTAGATGTACATCGTGCAGTACTTAATTCATTAGACATGTTTATTTTGGAAGTATTTATGTGAATGTTAGGCTTTTACCATAGGATGTGCCAAAGAGTAGGCAACGGCTGGGTCATCATGCAGGTTTGCCTATTTTTTT
>NW_015527016.1:0-858 GCF_001515645.1 Sinocyclocheilus grahami
CATATAAATGTGTAGCGTGTACAGTAGATGCCTACAGTCTCTTGTCAGATCAGGCACTACTGGTCATGGCACAGTGCTTGTTAACATCAGTAATATGCTCTGTTCCATTAGATGAGTGTTTGCTAAAAAAATATGCATGATTTATTATGCAAATAATGTTTTTTATATGTTGATTTGATATTGATCTCGGTATTTTGTTATTGCTTTTTGGATTAATTCTTGCCAATGTAGGTTTCTTGTGCCATTGATGCATTATAGACACAGGGAAAAACATGAATGCATTACTCTCAGTCTCCAAAAGAGGGAGGTATAAACCCATCGCTTTAATGCACTCTGCCTGGTATACACATTAGCTTATGAGGAAGGAAATCTCAACGATCATCTCTTCAAAATTCACTGACTTAATATATCGATTTCCTTCAAAGACACTGTGCTCTGTAAATTCATGGCATAAAACACTTTTTTTTTTTGCAGGAGGATAATATTAAATATATTTTTCACTTTTGGTTAATGCTAATGCTAATGTTTCCAGGGGCCATTTGAACTGCATATTTACCATGCTGACATGTCCAGTCAGCACAGAGACAGACAGATTATTTTGTTATGTAAAGACCCCTCACGGTACATTGCTGATGAGGGTCAGTGTAAACTGTCACCAGCATTTCATAGGCATTCTCATAGACAAGTAAAAATGAGCAGCACCATTCAGAAGAGAATGGAGAATGCCTTTTGCTGAATTTGAATTACAGTACCTGTCAAGATGCAGAATTATGAAGCAAATTTGAATTTAGGTAGAAACTTATTTAGTTAAGGTTTTTCAATATGAATTTCACATGAATACATTATTGTGTACACAAC
>NW_015527017.1:0-858 GCF_001515645.1 Sinocyclocheilus grahami
TATATATATATATATAAATCATATTTTATATAGGCCTAATAAAATATAATATAATATAATAAAAATATATTAAAAATGAATAAAACTGTATTATTTTTTCTGGCAGTTGGAAGCGACTGCACAGTATATGTAGATGCAAATGTTGTTTATTTCTCTCTTTCTTTCAATACTTTAATCCAATCTCATCCTGATATCTCTTGTCAAAACAAAACGGAGTCATTGTCTCTTGTTGAAAAGCGTCAATGAAAAGAGTTAAACTAAAAGTATTTCATCAGTAGTCCATTAGTTTTCTAAAGTCTTACGATGTATTGTGTGAGAAACAGACCTGAATTTACAGTCATTATTCTCCCTCTCTGTCGTTGAGCTCAAATCTCTCATGTTCAATGTGCAGATTTGTCAACACAGTCATATCAACTACTTTTATGATGCTTTTTAGTCATTTTTGCAGCTTGACAGCTCAGAAATTCATGAAGGAAAGAGTAAATAATGACAGAATTTCCATTAAATCTTCAATAACCCTGTACAGCTAAAAAACAAAACAGTTCTTGATAGAAGAGGCTTCACTGCTGAAACTAAAGAACTAGTGAAAATGAAAATAGCTTTATTTATTAAAGTTTGTCTTCATTCACATCTCGCATGTGTTTCCCGCAGGTCGGCAGACAAAGAAAGACTGGAATAATGGTGGAGGAAAAGAGCGAAACCGAAGCCTGTCGCATCCGTGCCGTGGCCAGAGGAGTGAAATGAAACGCTTATTAATCGGTAATCTGAACACGCTCCTCTGACTCAAACTCACGTTACAGTTTAATCCACATTCATATATTACACTGAGCCCAGCACTCAACACCTCACATCCTCACA
>NW_015527018.1:0-858 GCF_001515645.1 Sinocyclocheilus grahami
TTTTTTTTTTTTAAAGCTGAACAAGAAACTAATTCTCTCAAGAAGCTCAAAAACAGCTTTACCTGCCCAGTATCTTGCCATCAAGTTGCACCAAGCCCATGATGGCCTCCAAAACTTTGCTAGCAGAACCAGGAAGCATTTCCAAGACCTTCTTGTCCACCGCCATCTTGTCAATAATCGTCTTGAAGTACCGCAAAGCGCTGACCACTTCTTTCTCATGCTCCTCCAATCGACTCAGAGTCTAAATGTGGTTAAAAAGAATGTCACCAAAACCAATGTCTTCAATACGTCAAAAGATAACAATGTGCTTATTTGCTTTCAGACAAAAAGCTGTTTATAAAGTTAACATCTTCTACTACCTTGGTCACGGTCTTCTCTGGGGACTTCACGGGTTGTTCTGGTGGTGGTTTGGACTTTTTGTTTGATGGTGTTCGCTTGATTTTGGGAGAGTGGAATTTGTCCTTTAGTTTCATCGTAAAGGACGTCAAGTGTGAGCGCTGGGATTCTGAAGGAAGACAAAAAAACCACACATAATTATAAGGTAAATTAGCTCAAAAAAGTTTATTTGCTCATAGTTGTTAATATATACGTGTATACATGTATGCATGTCTATATAATATAATTATATATACAGTATATATAGCTTTTATTTTTTTGTTTTAGTTTAGGTTTTAGTATTTTTTATGTGGTTTGTCATTTTCATTTTTTTTTTAGTACTTCAACTTAAGCTTATTTGATTTCAGTTAAGTAACGTTTGTAATTTTTGTTTACGCTTTTCATCTAATATTTATACTCTATTTCTGTTTTATTTCAACTAACGAAAACTTTTAACGAAAAACTTTTATTTAGGGATGCACC
>NW_015527019.1:0-858 GCF_001515645.1 Sinocyclocheilus grahami
TTTTTTTTTTTGGTTTGCTTGTGCCGTTGCAGGCCAAGAGCCAGTGCGGTTGCCGAGAGGTTATGGAGTGATAAAAGTGTGACAGACGTGGGTAATGCCTATAATCGTCTGGCCCAGCATCGCTGCCGCATGGTCAAGTGAGTTCAAATATGACAGTGGCAAATTCATTAATGCAATCTTCAACTTATTTAATCAATAATACAGCATACAGTTCCATTGATCTATTTCATGTGTAAGAATCAAAATGCTTAGCAGTGGAGTGACCTCACTAATCTCTGATGACCTTGATTTTTGTTTATTTATAGATTAATTTATAACAATATTATTTCTTTCAAAAAAAATTAAGGCTGTCTGTTTTGGGTCGATTGGGAAGATTTTGAAAATGTAAAAAGTATTCGGTACAGTCTTTGTACAAATAATTGAATTTGCTTTTGCAAATAAAATGTGCACAGGCATATTTTTGTATGTTTCACTGGTGAAAGTGAGATTTTCCCCTTTCCCCATCAGGAGAGGCATACCTGCAGAACCTCTATTTGTTGGCCACTGCCGTCAGGAGTACATGGGCCTATGAAATTCAACATTCAGCTCACAGTAGACAATTAAAGGGAATAAAAGGACAACACTTTTTAAAAGATAAAACCATGTTAATCATTCCAGTAACTATGATTTGCTGTTCTATGCACTGAGCCAGTTATTGATGTTTGCAAATGGACAATTCTGTACATCTCGATTTCCTCTGTAGGCTTAAATTTGATTAAACTGTCATTACTATTCTAAATTTGAAGTTTTTGAAACGAGGTCTGCTTTTGAATTATTTCCCAAGGCTAGGTATGTCGTAAGGGTTTTATAAATGAAATA
>NW_015527020.1:0-858 GCF_001515645.1 Sinocyclocheilus grahami
TGTAACATGTAACTAAAGCATTACAAAATCTAAAAAAGTAGTGCAACTGAGCATTTTGCTATTTCTTAGAAAGTGCAATCAACATATAACTCAAGTTTTGCTCTCTCCTCGGATAATGCAATCATAAACAAACAACTCTCTCAACAAAAATATATACCTTTATGAGTGCGGTTGGCAACTTCTTAAAACTGTGCATTCTTTTTAAAATGTAGGCCTATTAAAAAAATTCAAGTGACAATCTGACGTAACTGAAAATACACACTGCTATTCCAATGGTCTTGCATAGTGCAATGTGTAAACACAGATAACTCTTTCTCTTAGTTGAAAATAAGATCAAAAACATAGCTGAGGTCATCAGGTACTACAAGTAGAACAATTGGCCTTAAACAAATATAATAAGGCACTAGTGTGTTACAAAATTATTGTAAATGGAACAGTTTATGTTGCCTACTTCCTACTACTAGTGTTGTCAAAAGTACCGACACCGAGACCATTCGGTACTGAAATTTTAAAAATGTCCATTTCCCATTAAGAATTGAGCGCTGTTGAGCAGATTCTTAAACAGCACCGTTTAAACAGTGCCTACTACAGGTTTAAGTATGATGTGAATGACACGTTGGTATCATGTGTGTCAGCAGGGGTACTTGAACTTTGCTTGTAGGGGATTGGATGATGTTGGTTGTGAGGGGTAGACTGGTGGAAGCTGTTGGAGGTAGACCACTGTTGGTTGTAAGATGTTGATGGTCATTGGTTGTAGGAGGTAGACTGATCATTGTGTGGGGCAAATGAGGGTGTAGGGAAACGGCCTTTTTGCCCCAAATAAGCCAGGGACTCCTAAGCACTCGCTTATTTCTCTGC
>NW_015527021.1:0-857 GCF_001515645.1 Sinocyclocheilus grahami
GCATCAACGCATAAATAAATTGATTAATGCTAAAATAAAATAAATAAACGCATTAATGCTTAAATAAACAAATGCATTATTGCATGAATACATTAATGCATAAATAAAAGCATTAAAAATGCATCAATAAAATATAAACACAAAGTTCTTTAAGAACTGCATTGACTTTCTATATTCAATGATATGCAGAGTCACTAAAAGCAATGCAATGTGAGCAGACATGATGGATCCCCGCTGTATTCCCAGCAGTGTAGTGCTGGACGGATCTATCCACTAATCTTGCAGGAAGAGGGTTGGGATGAGAGCTGCAGACTGAAGAGAGGAGCTCCATCTCTAGCTCCAGTGCTGGATTACACCAGCATTAAGTGAAGTGCATTCCACAGCTGCATGGCTAACACTTACATAACGCTCAGATGATCAGATGATGCTCCGGCAACATACTTAGCATGTAACATACACAGAGATATGAAGAGTCAAGTTCAGAAGAGCTGCGAATCCAAGGTCAAGTATAGTCTCACAGACTTGTAGATGTTGACTAAGGCCAAGGCACTTCAAATCTACAAGAAATAGCAAAGACAGCCATTATGCAACGCTGTTGAGAAATCAAAAACTAACCAGCCTTCAGACTCATGTGTAGCTGAAAGGGCCCAGAAACTACGGCTGCGTCTCAAAGCAAAGGCGATGATCTAATGCAATTTTGCATAAAAACACAAACTAATCAAACTGGTTTTGGATAGGCCGAGGCACCACAACGTGACATCTGGTGATCTAGACCAAAGTCAAGTGCGCTTACGAGAACTTCAAGTGGATATTTATCAACTACAATGCTTAATTGAAATCTACATTTTTTCCCCCCC
>NW_015527023.1:0-857 GCF_001515645.1 Sinocyclocheilus grahami
CCAAGTGCACACACACAGCAGTGAGTAGTGAACACACACACACCGTGAGCAGTGGGCTTTTAAAGCTCTAAATAAATGTTTAGTGTATGTCAACAAAAGTGTATACACGCTTATTGCCCATTAGCTAAATGCAAATGTTAGATATAGCTATGACATAAAGTGCTTGTTAATGAAACAGCTAATGAAGAGCAGCTCAGATCACTTATATGAGATTCCATTAGTTAAGATGCTGTTTGAGCAGAAAAGAGTCCATGTAAGTAATAGCGAGTTAACAAACTCAGTTTTGAGACACGGTCATTGTAGTTAGTCAAACAGTAAATAGCCAATCTTCAGGTATTTGGTCACAATTCCTACTGTTCAACATTTGGTCTTGAATGCAATAAACAAAGTTTAGCTTAACCCCCCCCTAAAATCCACGTGTCCAATCTGTCTTTGTGATGAAAGATTTATATTTGAATAGACTCTTCTAATGAGAATTATCAGCAGGGAAGTCCACACTGCATATGTAAATGCATGGGAACAATTTAGCATGTGTGGCTAATGTCTGCTGGGTTTTAGGGAGCGATTTCAGTCGCCAAATAACATGATCCCATCTGCCTGGTGCTAAAGTTCTGTTCCACCATTCTTTGTGTGATTAGCAACTTTCTGGAAGCATCTCCATTAGTCCTTATTGAGTTGCTTGATAAAGTCTTTTCAACGCAGTTTAGAGTTCAGGAGACTCCACGGGCCTGTTTCTGCATCCTTGGTAAATAGGACAACATTAACATTCTAATGTGTTTGTTTAGTTGAGTGATTTTATCACAAGTCCTGTCAAAAAACAAATTAAAAAGTGATTCAGAGCTTTGTGAGTGAACACA
>NW_015527024.1:0-857 GCF_001515645.1 Sinocyclocheilus grahami
GTTAACCTGGAACGCCACGAGTCGAACATGTTCAAAAGAGTCAATTCAACGAGTCAGTTGAGAGTCGAGAAGCGCTCGCGCCGGTGAATCATTCAGAGCAGTTCTGTAGACCCGTTCAATCAGTTCACTGAAAAAATCCGACTCACAAGAACGATTCATTCACGAATCATCATTAATGTGAAACAGAAACAGAAAGAGTAACACGTTTGCCTAACGTGTTATACATATATGATATGTGGATAATTATAATTCATGTATAAAGCGACTTAATTGAATGATATAACGTTACTTTCGTACAATCCATTCTGATTACTGAGCTCGGATTTGTTAGCCGCACGCCGTCCAGGACCTCTACAATAGTCACATAGCTTAGATTTTGATCCATTTGGCCGCAACGGCAATAACACCGGGAGATGTGTCAGACGAACGCGCTTCACGGGACCGCGGTGGGGTTCTGACCCGCTGTGCGGTTGTAAACACGGTTGCGTTCAGCGGAGGAGTTTGACATGTCTGGCGCAGGGGCCGGTGGAGGGGTGCAGTCTGCGGGGCTGGGCGCTGCTGCTGCTGCCGCGGGCTGCTGCTCCTCCTTGTCGGGCGCCGGTTCTGCCGCATTATTAGGCGGAGGGTCGGGCATCGCGGGCCGGTTACCCAGCCGAGTTCTCGAGCATATATTCTCCTATCTGGAGCTGGCGGATCTCATGAACTGCTCGCACGTTTGCTGGCACTGGTACAGCTGTCTGGCGGATGAAAGCAGCGAGGTGTGGCGGAGTCTGTGCGCCCGCTTGCTCAGTGAAGAAGCGCTGCGCTCTGATATCCTCTGCAACCTGCCTTCATATAAAACAAAAGTAAGATTATTT
>NW_015527025.1:0-857 GCF_001515645.1 Sinocyclocheilus grahami
TGTTTGTTAGACATCTGTAATGTTGCATGAACATCCTGAGTGGTTCACAGTATTCTGATTTGTTCTTCAAGTTATATCTATGATCTTGGGACGTTGACTAACCCATTGAAAGGCATCTATTTAATATGTGATTGCGCGCTGTACTTACCCAACCTGGGTCACCATGTAGTCTGTCTCCTCAGACATGAATGATTTTACCTGATGGATTTAATGGAATGATGAACAGCACTTGTCCGGATTAGGTAATGGTACACATGAAAGAGTATGTACTACTTTGTAGAGTGTGTGTGTGTATGCGTGTGAATGAATGAGCAGATGGCTATTATTCCTCACTGTATTGAGGAGCGGCATTTAGCTTCAATTGCTTTGTTTCTGTTCCTGTAGAGCTGAAACTCCTCCACCCTTTGGACAGAGAGGGGGAGGTCACATGACTTGAATGACACCAGCTTTAAGTCTTATGTGCACAACTGCAAAGGTTAAGTAATTGTGTACAATATCAGCGGTAGCCTTGTGTCGAACAAAAACAGACCACATGCATTTGCCTGATTCACCTCACACAACATTTCCAGCCACCACACAACAGCACAACAAACACACAAAGGTTTGGGGTCAGTAGAATTTATTTTAATAAATCAATACTTTCAGCAAGGACACATTAAATTGATCAAAAGTGTCAGTAAAGACATTTATAATGTTGGAAAAAAAATGCAGTTCTTTTGAACTTTCTATTCAAATAATCCTGAAAATATGTATCATGGTTTCCACAAAAATATTATGCAGCACAACTGTTCAACACTGATAATAAATGTTTGTTGAGCAGCAAATCTGCATATTAGAATGATTTCTGAAGGATCATG
>NW_015527026.1:0-857 GCF_001515645.1 Sinocyclocheilus grahami
GGTCAGATATAAGTAACTAAATATTTAATATTTGACAACTACCATAGAAATGTTAAACAAAAAAATGTGATGATTAGACAAGAAACATTTAGCCATTTTGCATTTTCGGCATATGATTAAGAATGATTTTTTATTTTTATATATATTATTTGCAAATAGTTCAAATGTATTACTTAAAAAAAAAAAAAGTATTCTTTTTAATTTACTGTTCTCTTGCTTTATTTCTTTAAATCCATTTAATCCTTTAATTATTTAATTCCTTTAAATAAAAAGAACCCCGCCCAAAAATGAAACAAAACAAAACAAATACTTAAATAAATAAATAGCCCCCTCTCAACATTCAAGACATGGTTACAGCCTTAAAATTAAATGACATAAATTATACACATTATTAACCCAAAGTCGATTTCAATAATCAAAATATTTGGCAGTGGTGTAAAGGTAACACACCTCTTTTCTCTACCGCCCGGATGCATTTCTCTACAAAGCTGGGCACTCTGGTCTTTTCTTGGATGCAGAGATTGTGCAAGTGACATCCGAATACATTTTCTGTGGATCAAAGGGTCACATTAGAATCAGTTTTCATTCAAAATCTTCTGTAAAGGGAACAGGAAATGGATGAGGGAAAGCAGTGATGGACCTCTGATATATCCCTTGTCTTTGATCGACTGCAGGGTGGGGCGCTTGAGGAGAAACTTCATCAGTTTGGTGTGGACCTTCTTCTGATCTGCTTCAGGTGTCGAAGAGGAGGAGGGATGACGAGATGCTAATGAACAGGAAGAGGGGAGTACATTTTTATACTCATTTTCTGTATCCTGTACTGTGCTTTCAGCATTTTACTGTAATTTACTGTAATT
>NW_015527027.1:0-856 GCF_001515645.1 Sinocyclocheilus grahami
CCTTTTTATGTTGCACTTTGAAAAACCCAAATCAGAAAAAAGCCTTTTTTATGTTGGACTTGTAAATGGAGCCTAATTAATTGTTAAATAATATTATTTAAGTTTTTTTTTTAACAAGTTGCGTTTGGACAAGTGCGTTTATATCCATGGACTGTTACCCAAAAAACAATGTCTAAAGAAATAGGAATCAAAGTTTAGCAGAACTAAGCAATGTTGGGGCATGTTGAGCTCGGCTTGTTCTTTCTGCAGCTTTCTCTGGTTGTTATTCTTTTAATAATTTATTGTACAAAGCATGGGTTACATTACAAACGATGACAAAGACTGTTACATAATTCCTATTAAACTCAAAAGATATCGAAAAAACAACAAAGTTATAGAAATAAATATTTTATGTTAATATGGTTAATATAATTAGCTGTTTTAATTGTTATTATTATTAATTTCCATGTTCATTTACAAGCTGCATGCGTTCTTGATCAAAAGTCATTGAATATTTCAGTGGGGGGTAGGGGGGGGGGGTTGCGATAAACCGCCAAACCGCATGATTTGTTGCTTCTTCACTGCGGTAAGAAAAAAATCCTATACCATCACAGCCCTAGATGAATGACGTTTATGGGCCTCTAGTGACACCAAACTCAAAAAATATATATATATATTTTTTTTTAAACTCCCCCCATCTGTCATTTGCCTGTTGAAACGGATCCTGTCCCAAGCTAATACATAAATAAACCAATAAATGAATATAAAATGTGCAATGTTTAATAGAGTCACAGTGTTTAAACATTTGTTTTGTGGAAATAAATAATAATTGATAATTGATTGTGTATAAATAAATATCAAAAAGTAGAAAGTTTAT
>NW_015527028.1:0-856 GCF_001515645.1 Sinocyclocheilus grahami
GATTACGTAACTCGTGTTACTTGTAATGTGTTACCCCCAACACTGGTCATTACACAAAGCTTCACTGTGTAAAGAATATGAGGTAACGGTTACGCTTAATTTTACAATGTTCTTTTGTTACATATACTTAATAACAGTAAATTACACATAATTACAAGAAACCAACCCTAAACTAAACCTTAATCCTATGTACATGCTGTTATTTAATATTACTCTGGAGTTCTACTTATTTGTGTTACACTGTAACAAGGGTATGTTAAAATAGTGTAACATTGTTAATTATCAATGTTTAATAAATGTGAAATAGTAATGCTAATGTATAGAAAGATAAATTACTGTGAAAACTATTAAACTACTAAGAAAGTACATACGACAAAAGTAACTAATAACAAGTTTATTGCCAGCTTGTAATGTTACCAACCTATAAATGTATCACAGTTATGCACATTCCTGGGACTTCGGTTCAAGCTGACAGCAACTCACAGCACTTTCCTGTGATGTTATCGGTCTTTTTGTTCCTCTACCCTTCTCATCTTTCAGAGACTTTTTCAGCATTATAGCCAGTACACTCTGAGAATAAAAGCTCCTCTGTCTACTTAAAAATGGCAAAATTTGATCCTAGTCTGGTGGACTGCAAGTTAATTTTGGCTATGGTATCTCACCAACTAAAATCAAAATGTGTTTTTTTTTTCAGCTTCATCACAATTGATGACTCCTTTCATAGAACATTTGATTGAGTAAGCCAGATGATAAAGCATAACGATTCTTGTTATGAATATTTATTGACACATAGTTTTATAACCAGAACCAAATACACTTTTAGTTTAGCTAAACATCCTCCTAAAATCACCCACTC
>NW_015527029.1:0-856 GCF_001515645.1 Sinocyclocheilus grahami
ATATTGTAATGCATTACTTTTAAAAGTAACTTTCCGCAACACTGATTGGAAGTTGTTGGAATACTGAGGGGAAAAATGGTATTTGACTTGCCATGTGATCTCAATTTAAATTCCATTTAAATCAAAGAGCTTTTATTTGGCTGATGTGTCGTGTTTTGTTTTTTTTTTGGAAAATTTAAGAGAATACTTGAGTGTTGCAGCATTTAGCTTAGCAACATCCACTATGTTAATTAATTGTGAGTTGAGTCTCCTGTACAGGTTTTGGAATATGTTTATGACCTCTTGTTCTTTTATCTGCAAGTAGTTATACATAAACATGAAGTAGAGACTTTACAGCAAATGTGTGTTCTCAAGCTTAGACATCAGTTAATTGTGGTGATTCATGTGCGCATTGAAGTGCAGATGATACAGAGTAATGTATCATATTCCGTGCAGACTTTGAAGCGGAAAGAAAAGGAGTACGAGCATGAGATGGAGCGCTTGGCACGGGAGAAGATCGCCACCCAGCAAAGACTCTCCGAGCTGAAGAACGAGTTGAGCCAGTGTATAGACATCATGGAGATCGACAGGATACTCCGACAAACTGTCCAACCGGAAGATGATCAGGCCTCCACATCAACAGCTTCAGGTACAGCACATATTTGTGAATATAAAATCAGATAAGCGGTGTATATATATATATATATATATATGTGTGTGTTTTTGGTAAGAAATTAATACTTAATTTATTAATAAGGATTAATTAATACTTAAAAATCCTTGAGTCTCCTGACAAAAATATTAAGCAGCACAACTGTTCAGCTATTCATAGGAAGAAATATTTCTTAAGCAGCAAATCAGCATATTAGAATGATTT
>NW_015527030.1:0-856 GCF_001515645.1 Sinocyclocheilus grahami
ATAATTTTGCCTTACAAAGATGTCATACATAAAACAAAAAATACTGTACATTACTGTACTTAAAATGGTTTTAAAGGTTGTGTTAATGGCATCCAACTTCTTTATTTCTTTCTTTCTTTCTCATAACTTGTAGTTTGAAGTCAATTAGTGACATAGTACTTTGAAATACAAAAACAATTATTAATAATAATAATAATAATAATGAAGAGCAAAAATTATATTTAAACAAATTATTTAACTTATATTTAAATCAGGTTTTCTTAAATGAACTTATTAAAAATAATTTTTCCAAAAATAATGTTGGTTAAGTTTAACTTGAAGTATTAAAACAACAAAAAAATAAATAAAATACAAAAATAAATAAATTGAAAGGAATGAAAACTATATAGGCATTTTACAAAATGAATAAAAATGACTAAACAATAAAATAATAATAATAATTGAAAGCAAAAATGTCTACATCTAATTAAAAATCAACAAAATATTAGAGTGAATGTATTTGCATTAACACTTATTAAGCTATTTTTTTAAGTTAACAATTTTTTTAATTACATACTTCAAATTTATTCTGAAATCATTATATTAACACCACTTATTATTTACTTGAATTTTGTCTAACATTTTTGTGTGCTTTTCCAAAGTAAAGTATCCTAATTGCAATTCAAACTTAAGAAGGGGAGAAAATAAATTGCCCAAGAAACGACCCCAAGAGAGACAACAGAGACATGGGTGAGGTTTTGAGAAGAGAATCAAGAGATTCCAAGAGTAGTCCAGTGGAATAATTCATGGGATATTGATTGTGTGACCAGACATGCTGTGGTGTCTGAAAAATAAATAAATAAATACATAAAACAGC
>NW_015527031.1:0-856 GCF_001515645.1 Sinocyclocheilus grahami
CCTCATTACTGTATTGCAATATAAAATGGAAGATATTTTACATAAAAGACGTAATGACTCATTTTAGGACTATTATGTTTTTGTTTTTTTGCATTGTGACACTATTTTTGATAATTAAGCACATTTACACCTTAAATTCTCATTAAAATAAAATTAAATAAAAGTCATTAACAATGTATCTGGACATTTTTTGTAATTCCCATTACTGTAACAATGATTTACTTTATTGCAATAAAACTTCTAATTAAATAGTTTAATTCAGCATAAAGGCATTACAACAATGATGTATTCAAAACAACAAATAAATAAATGTCACACATGCACGCACGCACATATACACATTTTGGGTTAAATATGCTTAGCTGTCATGGCTACTATTATGCATCGGCTTTATTTTCTGAAAGTTAAATGCAATGATCTATTTCTCAGTGATGTCAGTGTGCAATCTGAGCTGGACGTGTGTTCTGTGACATCGTTGTGTTAATACGCATCTGGTCTCGCTCGGCCTACTTCTATCCGGCTCTAATTTAAACCCTGATTCTGTCAGGAGGAGCGATCCAGCACTATATTCCTCCATTCTCACTGTAAGGGCTTATTAATGACTCAAATGTTATTCCAAAACAGACCCTTTTGTTCTTGTCAGATATTAAGATGGCTTTAAAAATCCCATTAGTTCCGAGCGGCAGATTTCCACTGAGATTCGATCCGTTCTCGCCATGGGCTCTTACGGCACAATGGTGTCGCTCCCGCCGCGGATTCGAGTTCCTTCACAAACCGACACACAGACAGCAGAGAGAAGGAGATTCAGAGGCGATCAGAGCGCTACTGTCTTCAGATTAGAGAGGAGCGAGTAAGA
>NW_015527032.1:0-856 GCF_001515645.1 Sinocyclocheilus grahami
TATAGTAAGTACATATAGTTAATTAATATTACTCAGTACTTAAATTTGTAATTACACTGTAACAAGGACACCTTAAAATAAAGTCTAACCCCAAGTTGTTCAACTTCTGTTGTGGGATTTGCTGAAATGTGCCAGTCATTTTGGTTCTGGAGATTTTCTTTTTTCTAAAAATGATAGTCGATGTTAAATGTAGCACAGGTTTTGTATTTTGATGATGCATTTTGCATCAGTCTTTACAACAAAAAAAATAAAAAAAAATAAAAACGATGTCAAGTCTGTACTAGACTCATAAGCCAATGATTTATGCTGCAAGTTACAATATTTTATATATATAATATATTTTGGAGAATTGTTCTGTCACTTCTGAACTCTTGTCTTATAATGAACTAGTATTTGTAATGTATCATGAGGTGCACAGTGTTTACACTGACTTTGTGGTTTTACAATAAACTGGGTAAATGCTGTAAATGTGTTATTATTCACAAAGTGAGAATTTAATGTCCATAATGAAGGTAAGACCATTGGGGTAGAATGTCCCCATAAACATTAGGACAAAGGGCTTTTAATAATTATTACATGTCACTAAGTTAAATAATATTTAAAACCTCTTCATTAATCAACTTTCAAAGATCAAATGAGTTTTTTTTATTAAAGACATTTTACAAATTTAATTATTTAAAAACATGTACTTGACAGAAATATCAAATTCAAGGCATATAAGAATAGAATAAAGTTATAAAGAGTACTTTGGTCACCAGAAGGCCCTACACCATATTAAGGAAAGCTTTGGTAAGCAAATCTTCATTTTGCATCACTAGCAATACCTTTAGACCACATTTGCTTTTGAATGCCATAT
>NW_015527033.1:0-856 GCF_001515645.1 Sinocyclocheilus grahami
TATATATATATATACAATTGTTAAAAAAACTAAAACCAAAATAAAAATAATACAAATGATAGAAATAAGCTAAATATAAATATTTAAAAAACGAATAAAAATGACAAAAGCGTATTAAAAGATTAGCAAAACTTAAAGTACAATTAAAATAAAAATATAAAATATAAAAAAGTCAAAATACTAGTAGTATAATAGCAAATTAATAATAAAGAGTAATGTACCACAAATTGTTGCTTGACTATACTTGACTGTACCATATTCAGTAATAGCATGAAAGTGTAAGTTCAAAGTTGTATTTGTCAAATAAATTCATAACTCATTGCTGCAGTACTTGTGGGCAGTGAAATGGACTATAAATGTGCCTCTGCTGCTAGATTTAGCAGTAAACTTTAGCTGGCATCCCTTTGGCTTCTCTGGGGCATTTATGATTCAGCAGCATGGACCGGATCTGCTCAGATCGTGTGTCAGATGACCCATAGCAGAGAGCAACAAGTCCCTGGATATGCCAAAGATTGTGAAGTTTATCTAAACGGAATCTAAAATATATTCAAGAGGTTTGTTTGTGGCATATGCACATATGGACATTGTAATGTATAACAGTGATTTAGGATTCAGTCAGAATATTTTCACCAATGCCAGCGGAGCCATCCTGGTATAACTCTTGAATTTAATTAAAATAGTTAGATTGTCAAATTGTTACATGACCTTTACTTTAAATTGACTTAAAGGGATGTTCTAGATTAAAGAAATAGTGCATCCAAAAATGAAAATTTGCAATAAATTTACTCACCCTCAAGCCATCCAAGATGATGATGAGTTTGTTTCTTCATTGGAACAGATTTGGAGAAATTTAACA
>NW_015527034.1:0-856 GCF_001515645.1 Sinocyclocheilus grahami
GAGAAGAGAAGAGAAGAGAAGAGAAGAGAAGAGAAGAGAAAAAGAAAGAACAAACAATAACAGAGATGAGAAATCAGAAAATAGAACAGGTGAAGAGAAGAGACAAGGAATGTGAAAAAAGTAAAGGAAAATAGTAGAAAACAGATGAAGAGAAGAGATTAAAGGGAAGGAGAGACAAGATATAAGAACGGAAGAATAGAAAGGAAAAGAAAAGAAAAGAAATGGAAAGTGGAAAACAGTAGAGCCAAAAAAAGAGAAGAGACATGAAGTTAAGAGATGAGAGACAAAGAGAGAAGAGTTCACTAAAGAGTTGAGAAGAAAACAGGAAAGAAGAAAGCAGACGAGACAGTATCTAATGATTCCGATGAACTATTATATGACAGCATTGAAATCACTGATGGGTGTTGCTCATGACATTCCTGCAATTAAAGTGGCAGTAAAGTGACGTTATGAAGATCCGATGCCGCGTGACATCAGAGGTGGAGACCATCCAAGACACGCCAAGACATTCAGGGCCGGGCACAGAATGACATCAGCGCCGAGTATGGGACATGCACATTATGTCACAAACACGGGCCATACATCAGCTGCAAACAGAGCCCGGGTGTGATCGATCTCCTTCGGGGACGCCTGCGAAAGGGATGAAAACTAACCCACCCATCCATCCCACACCAACCCCTGCTCTCCTCAGCACACTGTAGACATAAATATCACTTCCTTTCTCTTCTGTCAAGGTCAATTCTCCCTACCTTTGAAATCAACACCATCCAGGGAGAGAGGAAATACTCAGCGGCCTGTTTAAATCGAACGCCAGATCATGATAACAATATGGACCGAGACGCAAGACGGGTTTATG
>NW_015527035.1:0-856 GCF_001515645.1 Sinocyclocheilus grahami
ATGATGTATAAATCTCAATTTTAAAAAAAGGACCCTTATGACTGGTTTTGTGGTCCAGGCTATGTAGGAGCATACTAAAATATGTATCTGTCTGAAATCTCACTCACTAAGGAGTGATAATTGTTGTGTCTCAGCGGCTCCTCGCAGAAGCCTGAGCTGAAGCCTCTCAACTGCTCGTCTCGTCTGATGAGTCTGTTCACGTCGCCTCAAGTCAAGTTTTACTGGAACATCGCCTCATATTTTGGCTTCCTGTGGCTGTTTGCCGTGGTGCTCATGATTGATTTTCAGGCCTATCCGTCGTGGAGGGAACTTCTGCTGTATGTGTGGCTCACCTCGGTGGTGTGTGAGGAGGTTAGACAGGTGAGACAAACACACACACTATGGTCCGTGATAATTATATTGCTTGAATACTGATACTATATCTGTCTTTTTTTTTTTTTACAAACTTTCTAGAAGGCTTTATGTATTTCTTTGTGCCTATGCATTAAAGTCTCTTTATTTTTCCATTTAAAAAAGATTTATTAATTTATTATTTTACTTAACTATATTTTAAACTATGAATTGAATAAACAGTTAAAATTTTTATTTAATTATTGTCTACAATAATGTTATTATATCAAGCCAGCCTCAAAGTAACAAAGTTTCTCTTCATAAACCTTCTTTTCTAGTTCATTTTGTGGGGGAAAAAGTCAATACAGCATTATATTGAGTGGTATTATTACAAGTAACGCAAGTAAGGGCTTTTACATTTGCCAAAAACAGAACTTTTTATATTAAAACCAACAGAGTAAGCCCAGGCCAGGTGACAGAAAGTACAGCAAAAGTAACGTAATGCATTACTTTCCATAAAAAGTAA
>NW_015527036.1:0-856 GCF_001515645.1 Sinocyclocheilus grahami
AAGGAAAAATTTAAATCGCATCATATGACCCCTTTAAAATATAATTTTCATTGCTCCAAAACAAACACATAGGCCTACTGTACAAACTCAACAGAACGACAACAACATTTTAAATTCTTTGTAATGAATGAGGAATGGTGGGAGAACCCCTCTCTGAGAGCTTCGGGCTGATAATGGCCACCGCTCCTGCTTTTCATCACGTTAATCCCCATCTCAGAGGAGCCGAGCTGACTGAGGATGTCGTCCTCTTGTAAGACTGTGTGTGCTATGAATTTCAAAGGAGAACAGAGACGTCAGCGAAACAGAAAGTAGAATTTGCTGCTTCCTGTTGATCAGATTTCTAAAGGAAGAAGACTTTAAAAGCTTTGAACTGTCACAAATATTCGTCAAAGCTTCATTGTTTATTTGAGGTTGTGACTTGAGATGTCACCAATAGTCCCAGGATTCTCCTTTCAATGCTTTATTTGTGGTGCAGTGCAGCTAATTTGTTGTTATGAAAGGAAGAATCTTCCATCCATTTTCTGCAGTGGAAATCCAGTATATTTATAACTGACTGGATAAATCAATAGCCAGTGTCTTGCTAATTCTACTGCAATCTATTTTAAATCTATTTTAGGAGCGCCGCAGAAAGCGTCACTTTAAAAGAGTCAATAGATAAGCGAATATCAATACATAACATGCTCCTAATACCTTAGTGTCAGGATAGTGACTAAATCATCCCACATATGTGAATTTAACATTAGTCTGTGTATATGCAAAGGATTTAATTGCCAATTCCAATGCAAATGAATGCAAATTCCTCGACCTCATGTAGCAGTCACGTTAGGGGACGCTGTCTATCACAACAATGCTCTTC
>NW_015527037.1:0-856 GCF_001515645.1 Sinocyclocheilus grahami
TTTTTTTATAGTTATTTTAAAATATTACTGCTTTTACTGTGTTTTTTGATCAAATAAATGTAGCCTTTGTTAGCATGCAAAACTTTCAAAAACATTAAGAACAAAAACTTGCCAACCACATAACGACAACTAGAATACCCTGGTGACCATACAGCATGGCACTACAAACCATGAAGAACGCACTCGCAACCGCATAACACCACCTTGGCAGGCACCCACAATAGCCTAGCATCCCAAGAGCACTTGCAGCTCCATGTGTCATGTGATTGTTAACCGCTTAATCACTCCAAACACACAAACTTGGTTGCACACAAAGACCCCATTAATGAACTCACAATAATGAAGTATTTTCATTTTGTGTCGTTAGGCAAGTTCAGAGAACATTTCTGACAGTTCTTAAATCACCACAAGCACAAATTACATTCCCACACTGTGATCTGAGGGGTAATTTCGGTCCTAAAAATGGAGCCGCCTACCAAAGTCAGATAAAGTGAATCAAATCTATTACGTTAGCAAAAGCAATCTGAGAGCAAAAGCAAACCCTCATAAAAATGCAGTGTGTGTTGACGGAGGGGAGGAGGGAGATAAAACAAGAAGTGTTCCCAGGCGGCCCTGGTTCTATATTTAACACCCCAGCAACGTCACATCAAGGGTACATGACAAATTAAACAGAATCTACTTACTCTTGCAATGCGGGCATGCACATGAGCATGTCACCGGTTGTGCATGCCAACAGGAAACTGTGCGTGTATGTGTTTCAGAGCATTCTGTGACCCAGATTAAAATGCCAAATATTCCCAAATGTTATGGTTAAGAATACTTAATCTCCCTGTTCCGCTATGACACTGATGATGCA
>NW_015527038.1:0-856 GCF_001515645.1 Sinocyclocheilus grahami
ATTTGCGCCAAATACTATAATGAAGTCCTGATTTTTCTAGATCTTACTATACTACTGACAATGATGTTTCACTCAAGAGTGCAGCAGGGGCATTAGAAATGTGCTCAAACAGTCAAGTTCTCATGTGTAAGCTAGCTGGACATTTTGATTGCAATCGAAACATTGCTATTTGATCTACTTAGTGCCATATATAAAGATGTTTGTTTTGGAGATGTTATAGGTTTCATCTATGCACTTGCCAAACCCTTTCACTCAAAACGACATTAAATTCAAGGTATTTTGCATTATTTAAAAGGGTAAGTCTATAATCCAAGGAAGTTTTCAACAAAAATGTCTCATGTGACATATTGGGTGCATTTTGTCCAGGGAAGTGTTTTCTGCAACCCTTACATGTTTAGAATTTTGTGCACAAAACGAAGTGTTGTTTGTCTTTCTGCATGCAAAATGCATAAAGTGTAAATGCATCATAGTAGAAATATCTATTTTGTTAAATAATTCCTTCAATGGATGAAATTAAGTACACTTGTCACCTCATTGTAAAGTGATGCTTTCTTACATCATGAATAGCCTTTCAATTCTTGAAAAATGTTCAGCTTTAATCAAGCGAGCAACTTTATATGTCCTAAGCATTTTGACTACTGGTTTCTTAAAAACATAATATTAATAATAACACCTGGTCATTAACCAGGTTACACAAAACTGATACTTACCTGAGCTTCATGTCCAGAGCAAATCACAAGAGAAGCTGGAAGAGAGAATACAGCATGAAAGTGACAGAAAAATAAGGTTAAATATATTAAAATTGTGCTAGAATCTCTCTCTCTCTCTCTCTCTCACACACACACACACACACACA
>NW_015527039.1:0-856 GCF_001515645.1 Sinocyclocheilus grahami
AATAATAATAATAATAATAAAGTATAAATAGCTACCTGTTCCTATTAGAATGGAACAGGGTAATAGAACATGGTATAAATTAGCATTTTATTATGTTTGTCTTCGCTAAGGGCACTCTGTACAAGGACCCTGAAGGCAAAGTTTGGAATGTGTTTTGAAGGTAATGAGAATATTCAGATATAATTTGATTGCTTTCCTAAGCACCTGAGTTGTAAATATGTCTGACAGCACAGGGATTTTCACCCCTTGCACTTTGCTGCAGCTATTAACAACTTTTGGCAGAGCTTTTTTTTTACCTTTAGTGAAGCAAACCAACAAATAAATGAAGACATAAGAACAGATGCAATGTAAGCTATATAAGAAACAGTCATCAATGTTTTGTCAATTGTCAAACTTACTCAGTGTGATGGATCTGCCGTGAGCATAAGCAAATCACAACAAAAAAAATTGTCCATAGCCACAAACAGGAGCAAAGTGGTCTTCAATCGTGACAGTCCTTATTGAAGCTTGCTGAAGCAAGATAAAAGGTGATCAAGCCTCATCCGAGGTACAAAAATTATAACAGTTAAAAAGGTCAAGTCATATTCCATTCAGGTTCAATCACCGGGAATAGAAAGCCATTCCAAGGTCATAATCATGCTTGAGCCTCTCAGACTGACAGAGGACCAAAGAACAGCACCACCTTGACTCACTAAACATGACATACACTGAATTTATAAGAGGTGGTCAGCACCACTAAAACAAAAAAGGAGAAACAAAACCATACAAATTTTCAAAACAATAACAACACAAACCCTGGAATAAGCATAATACATTTAAAGGGGTCATATGACGTTGCTAAAAAGAACATTATTTT
>NW_015527040.1:0-856 GCF_001515645.1 Sinocyclocheilus grahami
CACACACACACACACACACACACTGTCACCTAACAGTGATTAATGAGTGCTCTCCAGTGTGTGTGTGAGATCATACTGCTGTGACTCTGGTTCACAGAGCACCAGGAATTCCTCAAGGGAATGTCCAGTCAAATATATTATAACAGAGCAACAGGAGGCAAGAAGAGAGTATTCGTGTATGTGTGTGTGTGTGTGCGTAAGCATGTGTACGAACATATGTGAAAAAGTGCATTGAGGTAACAGGACAGAAAGCGAGAGAAATGGAAAGGAAATGAGAGTGGTTTTTATCACTATTGGAAATGTGAAGGATTACAGTGAGACCTGTAGAAATGTTCACTCTCCTCTCACATGGCAGGATAACACTTACATTCACCCCACACCTCACAAAATGTCACACAAAACAAGGCACACCGCAAATGGATGAGTATAGCTAGATATCAGTTTTACAGTGACCCATATTTCTCGTTTGCCCAAAATAGTGCTGGTGCTCCGTCTCAGAACAGGGCAGAACCATTGACTAGAGAACAAAAAAAATGATTTAACTGAATGTTATAATATAATATAATATAATCATAGCACGCTGTCTTTGTTTACAAGTCATACTAGTTTTAAAAACATAATTTTAAAATCTTTTATATTCAATTAAATTTTTTTTTTGATTTTTTAAAAATATAAATAAAAAAAGCAATGTATTGTGTGAACATTTTTTTTTAAAATATCTTTCAAGTTACTCAAAAGTGAATCAAAACATTTTAAAATCTTAGTATTGATTTAAAAATAAAAAAATTTAAATAATTGTTCATTTTAAGAAATTGCTTAAAATAAAAATAAAACAAAAATGTGACATTTAAAAAAA
>NW_015527041.1:0-855 GCF_001515645.1 Sinocyclocheilus grahami
CACTAATGTTTATTGCCATCTTATGATACATCACTTCTTGTATTCCTCAACTGTAAGTCGGATAAAAGCATCTGCCAAATGAGTAAATGTAAATGTAGTTTTACATTAATACATTAAGATTAGCCAGCACAAGTGTGACATGTTAAAAAAAAAAAAATTCTAAATGAGTGCTGGACTGGACTAGTTAAAAAGCAACCCTTAACCAGTTTCAGTTCTTCCAAACTATTAGCTACAATGTTCATATTTGTATTTCATCTGGAAAAGCTTTACGACACCTTTTCTACTTATAGTCTAAGTGCCAGACTGTTCAGCCAGTGAGCTACTTGACATTCACAGAAACATTCAGCAACAAGCCTAGACTGAAAATCTGCATGTAAATGACAAAAAAAAAAAGAATGAATATAGCTGTTTGCAAGTGTGGCCAATGCAAAGTGTCACCGAGTTTAAGATGTTAAGAGTTTTAATTCATAAACACAGATTCCAAAGTGAATTTAGTCAAGGAGAGAAAAGTGAGAAAAGAAACATTTTGTAATTATAACAGATAAGTCACTCTAGATTTCACAACCATGTTGTTTACAGAATTATAATATTTTGAGATTCATCCTTTTATTTGACACTGTCATTTTAAATTGGCATGTATGTACATGCAGTGATTTACAGCTTATTAAAAAAACAGCATCAGTAAATAATGTGTCACTTTTACAGAACACTTATCAAATCAGTAATAGAAAAAAAAGAAAATCTACAACCAGCAACCTTTTGAAGAACATTCAGTGAGTATACATACTACTCTCTATATATATATATGCACTGTCAAACAATTAATCGCATCCAAAATAAGTTTTTGTTTACATA
>NW_015527042.1:0-855 GCF_001515645.1 Sinocyclocheilus grahami
ACACACACACACACACACATATATGACACACACATTGATCTCCTTCATGATGGTGGTCTTTTTAAAATATGAACCTATGTTTTTCTATATATTCCATAATACATATTCATAGGCGAATATATTATGATAAATTTGCTTGTCTAGAGTATGACAAAAACAATCCTTTCTTCACAATGATGATGTGTTTTTTTTATATAGTGCTTATAATTTTCTATATATTCTATACATATATACAGTATATATATTCCATGATACATATTCCAGAGCACTGTAGCCAAATGATGAAAGATCTGACCATATTGTTCAATCCCAAGTAAGTGTCTCACAGGACAGGAGTGAATAATAACAAGAGAAGTGTGTGTTGGCAAGCTTGAAAGTCCAGTCACACACTGCTGTGTAATAAAAGAGTTTTCTCTCGTTTCTTTCTGCTCTTGTCTACTCTAGTTGTATAGTGATCTGTTTTACTATTGAAATTTGTGGCATTTCATATTATTGAGTCCTTTATGATAAATAAAGTCCTTTAAGTCTCTTTAGGTAATAGCATCTGTTAAATGAATAAATGTACATATAGATGGGTAAACCGGCGTGTGTATTTGTTTATCACAGGATTGTGGGTGAGAACTGTCGTGTAGGTGTGTTTGGGAGGGCATCAGGTAGATGGCTGAGCTCTTGGCACTAATGCCGATGTTTGCACTGGGTCGCTCTCTGTACGTGTTTGTTCTGTTCTGAGCTATTGCGTTACTCAGGGATGCCTCTTTGTATTGATTTAATTTCAGGCTCTGAAAGAGGGACAGACAAGCTGTCATGCAGATGGTTTCTCTCTACATTTCTCTCTCTCTCTCTCTCTCTCTCTCT
>NW_015527043.1:0-855 GCF_001515645.1 Sinocyclocheilus grahami
GTGTGAACAGGCCTTAAGTCAGGAAAAGCAAGCAGTGTATAAAATGTCTAGCATAATTGTCTTTTTAGGAATAGATACTGCTTGAATTCTTAAGGCGATTCATTTGAGAGATATCCCAATTTCACAGCGTTTTGCTCTCTGATACCCTGCCAGCTGGTTAGTGAAGGGTTTTACTATCAGTTGGGTTTGTGCTTCAGTGGAGAGGGTCATCTTTCAGTGGCACCTCGAATGTTTCTTTTGACTCGGAGGAAATAGGTCAAATCCAAGATGCAGAGAGGTAGAGGGAGACACTGCAGCACAAGGCAGAGCGCCAAGAGAAATTCTCGCTCTCTATCCACCATCCCCCGGCTTTTTTTAGAGATCTTTCTCTCTGGGACATTCAAAACAAACACACTAAACCCCTTTTTATTTGTTTTTGTGTGCAGATGTTGTGCCTTGGTTGGTCGGTACAAACAAATGATGAAGTAAACATGGAATTATTCACCTCTGGATAAAGATACATATTTGAAAAAACAGGATACGAGTCCTTCCAAACTCCTGCACAGATTTTAATGGCCATTCCAGAGCAGTGCTGGCAAGCATCAGGAGGTTTTAGATGTTGAGTTAGACATCTGAGTTCGGAGTAGCATTAAAAAATGGATTCCTGTCTTTAGACCTCAGTGTCATATGGTGTTATGTTGATTCGGATGTTGACATAATGGGCCCTATTGTAACGATCTAAGCACATGGTCTAAAGCGTAAGGCACAGGTGCACTTAGGGCGTGTCCGAATCCACTTTTGCTAGTATAACGACGGGAAAACGGTTGGCGCGCCCAGGCGCATGGTCTAAATGGGTTGTCCCTATTCTCTTAATGA
>NW_015527044.1:0-855 GCF_001515645.1 Sinocyclocheilus grahami
CAGCATAAACCAGCATCCCAGCGTCAAAACATACCTAACCAGCATTATTTGTGACTTGATTACTATTGTTAAATACAGATACCCTACCAAAAGAAACACTATTTAATTTGTATATTTATTCTGTTGTAATTGCTCTATAGTTTGTTATATGACTCCTGTTGTTTTTCAGTTAACATTACTTTGATTCATGTCAGTTTTAGCCTGTTTCTGGTTTCAGTCTCACATGTTGTTGTGTGTTTTTCAGGATCCTTTGACTGTCTTTATGAAGTGGGAATGAAGCTTGGGTCAGGAAGCTTTGGCTCCCTCCATGAAGTTATAAAATCAGATGACCAAAATGTATGTTGCTCTTTCAGCATAAACCAAACTTTTTTGCCTCTTGTTTCTTTCTGTGAACTTTGACTCCTGATGTAAACATCAGCATATACAGTTTCAATCAAAACATGTTTAAAAAAATTTAGTTTGTAGATTATCAAGTACACAAACAAAACGGGATCATTTCACTTATGGTTGCAAATATTTTCTAGGTGGCCATCACATTTTTTTTTAAGAAGCGTTGGTATGGAATCCTATTTGAATTGGTAAGTTGACAAGACTTTATTCTTCATGAAAAGCTCTATTAATACTGAATTAGACAATCAAAATGTTAATGAAAGCACCTGTAAAATGCTTTGCTTTCATCTTTAATTTCCCTCACCCCTTAGTTAGGATATTTGACATTAGTTAGGAGTCAGACTAACATTTTGTCAATCTCTTTTCTTTTGTCTGGGTGATCAAAGCTCTTTGTCGACAGGCAGCTGCAATGTTGATAGTACAAACTTGTGAACGTATGATTATATGACTTGATTCAACATGGAG
>NW_015527045.1:0-855 GCF_001515645.1 Sinocyclocheilus grahami
AATACCGTGATATAAATTTTTGGTCATACCACCCAGCACTACTATCTATCTATCTATCCATCCATCCATCCAGAAATGTCTAGTTGTTGGAAGAGGAAGATTTGGAGATTGTTCTATTGTATAAATCTCTTATGCTGCCAATTAAACACTAAGTTGCCATGCTGTGTTTTTGAAGTCGGTTTTGCGTTCAGTTCTGAATATCGCTATGAAGTTGTTGTTTTTTTCATCCACAGTGCAAAAAAAGGTTAAGTAAACAAAAAAGTATACATTCAAAGAAACATGTGTTTGAATGTAGAGAACTAAAGTTTTCAGTTGTAGAGATGCACAAAATATCAGTCAGTCTCATGAGTTTAACCATTTCACATGTAGTGAATTTGTCATCAAAATGTAATCTTTGTCAGTGCTTCAAAAATGGTCAGCTGCAAACAAAATCTAATTATGTGATCTTTGTTTACACAGTGGTAATATTGCCGTTTTCTCAAAAGACCTGCTGAAAAGACTTTTGTTGCTTGTTTCTTGAAATAAAAAATTCTTATAATTATAATTCTTAAAATATAGTTTACATGACACAATCAATTAATCAGCTAGTTGACAAGACAATATTTCTCATTTACATTTAATTGATGTACCGAAATAAATAAAAAAATAAATAAAATTAATACAAAACTATATACTATATACATACGTATTTACAGTTTTTGTGAATTGCTAAAACACTAAACCCCATTCTCTGAACCAAATACTCACTAGCTGAAACCAATTTGTCGAATAAAGCACTCTTTCTACTAAACCTTAAACACGTTCAGGCAAATCTCATGCACTCTTTCTACAAAACTCTGAACTCATTCACTTAAA
>NW_015527046.1:0-855 GCF_001515645.1 Sinocyclocheilus grahami
AATAATACTGTTTCAAAACTCGCTGATTCACAACTGTGTTAAAGACTCAGTGAAACAAGAACAATTTCTTTCAGACAATGATCCAGGTTTACAATTTACTCAGCCACTGAGAAACGCTTCTTTCAGACATGAAATAATTTTTTATTTCAGTTTTAGTTATTTATTTCCAGTTAATTTTAGTGCTTCAAGGCAGCATTTTCCTTGTAATTTGTAAAATGTTTCATCCAATATTAATATTTTATTTCAGCAATAATAAAATTGATGTAAACTAAACAAATAACTAACAAACTAGATTCGTTTTCTAAATGACTTTGTTTGTAAAAGCTAAATCATGACTGCAACAAACTAAACTGGGACATACTGAATTACAATAAATGAAATCGGGTGGAAAGATCAGTGATATTTTAATGTGTATGGCTTTATTGGAATGTTTTAAAGAACCACTGAATCGATTCTTTGAACTGATTCATTAAAATACACTGCTCAAAAGAATCGATTCACTCTCTCCTCCATCCTCTCTCAGGGTTGTTCTCATGGCTCTTTGGCCAGGGAGGGAGAGGAGCTGACTTCCTTGGCCCCTGTGCTACAACCATAGAGAGCTTTTTGTGATGGGAGCCCACGCCTGTCACTTGCATTCGATCCTCCCAGACACGCTGCAGTGGCGGCCTACCGGGGTCACCCCCAGGGTGCTGACCAGGTGACCTTCCCACCACGTTCACAACTCCTTCAGTAGCAGGAACAACAGCATGTCTCTAGAGACAGGTACACCTGTATTTTTTGATTTTGACTACATTCGCACTTACATTAAAGCACACTCACAAATGCACATGCTTACACACACACACACACACACAC
>NW_015527047.1:0-855 GCF_001515645.1 Sinocyclocheilus grahami
AAAATGATATTACTTACATCAGCTTCAATTAGAAGGGATTCTGTTGTCTTTAAAACGGGCCATTAAGAGTTGCAGGATGCACAGGACCAGAGACTTTCCCTCTTGATATTTTGACAGAACAGCATGCACCTCACTGTTTGGACATACCTTAAAAAGATGGAAAATAGTGGTGTAACACAATCACAGACAAGCCACATGTTCAGTAACAAAGTAGCAGTAAAGCATGTGCACAGCAATTTCCAATGTACTTTCTAATGAACAACTAAAGTACTAATATGACTACATGCACCCTTATAAATGATATTCACATAAAGCTAAAACTTAAAAAACAAATCCTTACAGCAACACCATCGAACAAACACGTGCTAATTAGTTAATGGCTTGGCAGTCGAGTGAACCACTACTACGTTACTGAGTTACATAAAACCTACACAATTTAAATGTTATTAATGTAATTGCAATGTTTTAAAGTTTACGTGACTACTACCAACAATTCAAACTTATTTTATACTGAACAGCTATCGAAATGTAATAGTAACGTAATATGGCAGACAGGTCACACTTTCAAGATGAAAAAAAAAAAAAGTTAGTTACCCGGCTAACGTTAAAGTTAATCGTAACTTTGGACTCAAAAAGCAAATTACGTAGCATAGAATCAAACAGATATTTATCCCTTTTGAAACGTCACAAAATAAAAATAACAGTTACACAATGAAAGATCTTAATGACTGGTAAAATAATTACTGGAAGCACCAGGATTTCACGTTTTAACTGAGGCATGAATTAGTAGATACACTCACCTCACCTCGCCTCACTCTTTTGATGTCCTCTTCTCTAGTAACCGCAGTGTTGCCA
>NW_015527048.1:0-855 GCF_001515645.1 Sinocyclocheilus grahami
TATATATATATATATATATATATATATATATATATTTTTTTTTAGGTATTCATTATTAATTTACTTTTATTGGTGACTTTACTTTTAGCAAGAGCTGCATTAGTCGACGTCTGTGGAGAGGGTGAGTTATTTCTATCTATGTGCTATTAATAAACTGCAATATTATATTTATCTTTTTTTTTATAGATGTATTTTTAATTCCAGAAATTTTATTTTTTTTTAGGTATTCATTATTAATTTACTTTTATTGGTGACTTTACTTTTAGCAAGAGCTGCATTAGTCGACGTCTGTGGAGAGGGTGAGTTATTTCTATCTATGTGCTATTAATAAACTGCAATATTATATTTATCTTATTTTATATAGATGTATTTTAATTCCTAGAATTTTTGGAGCTTATAACTCAGCCAGGATTTGGTCCATCGCAACCAGAGGTAAACGTCAGCCGTCGTGTGGAAAACGTCATTCAAGAGAGCCAGAAGAGGTGTAACTCAGATGACGCAGAGGCCCCCAGCACGTCAACACGAACAACAGCAGCGAGACCGGCAAAATGTCTTAAAATAGCGATCGTTTCTCCAGTAATAAGGACCGACGATGGAGATTTGAACGCATAATTGAGCGGTAAGTTTTATTATATTGCCCTAGTTCGTAATTTTTAAAGTATGAGCGATCGTTTAACATCGGGTGATCCTGCTATCATGGACCCATGCGCTAACTCAGCTGGCTACGACAGTAGAGCAGTGCTGGATGACAGAATCCAGAGATCGGATGCTATCGATTGACACCATAAAATAAGGTTTATTATTATTATTTTTTTTTCTCTTATAAAACTTTAAATCGCGGTTATTGACTGTGTT
>NW_015527049.1:0-855 GCF_001515645.1 Sinocyclocheilus grahami
AACTTGAGTGCCACATTTTTTTAGAACACCATGTCATTTTCAAGATGCTGTAAAAGACGTGAGGGTCACTGTCCATTTAGCGAATTTTAGATGGAAAAACAATGAAAAAGCATCAGTGGAATGCAAAAACTTGTTCTGTGTGAAGGGCCCCTAAATTATTCAATGAATGAATCATTTGAGCGAATGATTCAAATTACTCACTCAACAGTCACTTGTCGCCACCTACTGGCAAAGCAGACTTGCAGAAAGAGACGCTGCAAAAATTGAGAAATCTCCAAAGTATAATTGAAGCCAAATATTATATAATAACGCAAGGGTTGATGTGTTAGAACTTTTTGAATTACATCAAAAATCTTCCAGTTCAAAGAGAACAAGAACAAAAAAGAGATGGTGGGAAGACAAAAAAATGCAAAGGTGTAGAAATGTGTAGCCTGTGTTGTAGAGGGTAAAAAGTGTCCACCATCAACTCAGAGACGTGAAGGTATAAATGGACAGAGTCAATGAAGGAGATGGAGGAGGAGTAATCAAATAGAAAAAAGGTGAGGACTGAGCGAAAAGAAGGAGGAATAAGGTGAAAGATGAGGATATTTAAAGAGTGGGATGAAATCAGAGCGGGGAGAAGGATTGAAAGTACTGTAAAAAGCCCAAATTGAAATTGTATCTGTGTGTTTCTCTCCTCTGTTCCACTTACATTTCCCTCAGGAATGAGTGGGATAGAGAGAAGTGGGAGAGCTTTATTCACACTTTTCCTAAAGAGATCAACAAACATGACATAGGAAAAGAAATAGACCTACACATACAGGTACTCACAAGAGAAAGGCAAACAGGCACAACAGGACACACACACACACACAC
>NW_015527050.1:0-855 GCF_001515645.1 Sinocyclocheilus grahami
AAAAACTCACATAAATGACTCTTATGAGAAAGACTGAACATAAAGTAAAATATTTTTTAAAAATCTCTCACTTTAATGCCTTTAACTTTGTATTAGTAACTTTAAGCCTTAATGATATTTACATTTGAATTGATTTCTTCCTTGAAATAATATTTTAATATTTTTGTTATTACAAATGCTGTTCTATGCATTATATGCATTATTATTGCCAATTACACTGCAATATCTTTTTAATAACTGTATTTGCAAGTGAATGATACTGTATGCTGATTTTTGTTAAAAATTCTTGAAGAGATTTAAACCAAAACTCCTTTAACGGGAGTAAATATTGTTCTGTTGTGATTATTGTGGTTCAACAATGATCTCAAGCCATGTAATGGGCAATGGGTCCAAACGGTTGAAGGAGAAAATAAAATAAGTTTTTTTTTTTACTGCAATTTCTATCCAGTGTCTTATTTGTGATGTGTTATGAAGGTTTCCTGCACCATAACTGGTCAAATTTCTATTTTAAAATATGTTACATGTTTGTTCTCTTTAGCATCTTTAAAGGATGAGACAGAATTCAATAATAGAAATGTTCTCATAATAACACATTTCTATACAGTCTATGTATATATTTTGTCTTTATGCTCTCAGAACATAGAAATGCTTTTGATAATTTTGCTGTTGCATTAACTATCCTCTGGTTGATATTAGACTAAATGTTGTAGGTGTTGTCTAGCAGCAGTGGACAAAGTACACAACACCATTACTTGAGTAAAAGTTGTAAAGACAGATTTTAACTAAAGTAAAAGTACAGAAGTACTTGCTTTTTAAAAGTACTTAAGTACCAAAAGTAAATTTCCTTTATGTCAA
>NW_015527051.1:0-855 GCF_001515645.1 Sinocyclocheilus grahami
CTCTTCAGGTATTATAGCCTCATTAAAATAATATATATCAAAACAGAACAATGATGCAATATTTAACAATGAATTTCTGGCCCTTATGATAAATAAACTAAATCTGACCCTTTGTTTATGCATATCATAAACACAGGCACAATAGACACGGAGTACGACGCTTTAAAGGCACTAACAGTGCATGTTTGTTATTAGTAACAGCACAGGGTCGGCCAGAGGATGGCGGATTATCCAAGCGTGGTGTGAAAATTGATTTGGGTAAAATATAAAAAAGGTTGTTTTCCCCTCCTGCCGTGTTCTTCCTGTCTGATCACCGCTCACTTCAAACAGCTGAGCTGATGCTTAAACTCAAACTAACAACAGCAGATGCTAACATCAGCATGCAAACAAGGCCTTTTAACCTGTCTAGAGCCCACACGCGTCATGACGATACACAGACACGCTCATACAAACACAACCGGGAAATATTCTTCTGACCCTCAAAACTAACAGGGTGACTCTCAATAAACCTGTCACCAGTGAACCAGTGCTGTCGAAGTTAACTGAAACGAAAACGATTGAAAATTGTTTACGTTAATTTAAAAAATCTGAAATAAAATGATAATAATAATAATAATAATAATAAATGAAAATGTTAAACCTAAAAAGCCTAAATAAAAATTAGAAATGTTGCCTTGAAATAAATAAATTTAAGTACTGAATTTACTAAAACTAAAACTGAAAAAAACCACTAATAATATATATATATAAACTTAAATTTTTTTTATGTAAATTAAAAACATTAAATAACTTAAATGTAAGCTGAAGTTCGAAATAAAATGTAAATAGTACGGGAAAAACACATTTTAAATAGGC
>NW_015527052.1:0-855 GCF_001515645.1 Sinocyclocheilus grahami
ACTACTTCAGTCTGTGTGCATTGAATTTATTTAATACACAACTTTTCCACAACATTCTAATTTATTGAGATGCACCTGTAGTTTAGGTGTAATAAGGTTGTTTTGCAAGGATGACGTGTTCCTAGATCTTCATCCGTGTTGGTCCAGAACAATATTGCAGCCAAAGACAAGCCTGGTGTTTGGGCTTCAACAGCATTTATTTGAAACTTTAATTTGCTGCTGATTTATGGGGAGTTGATTTGTTAGGGTTGGGACTTTGTGTCTTTGACAGCAATATTGAACAAGTGATGCAATCCTACATTTCTCCAAATCTGAAACAAACTCATCTACATCTTGAATGGCCTGAGGGTGAGCACATCTTCAGCTAATTTAAATTTCATTCCTCTGAACACCAGTCATTTCTTCCAATAACTCTTCGGTTCAAGTAACAAACCCGACTCTTTTTCTCTCTCATCATTGTGGATTGCAGACTATTTTAAATGTTTGCATGCTAATGATTTCCAGACTAGTCCGGGTCGTTCAGAGAGTCATTGTGCTGTGGAGACTGACGCATGATAACGGTCAGTGTTTGTCATTCTCAGTCCTTTAGGTATTTGTGAAGATTCAAACAGGTGTCCACATTCTCCGTTTACTGCCAACATGGCAAAAAATGGAGAAGGAGATTTCAATAGCCTTTTGAGTATAGCTTCCTTCAGAAGAATGGTGGACATGGAGCCAAGTTAATCCAGAATCCTCTAAAACTGAACACACCACCATTAAAACGGGGACATTGAGAGCCTCGAACCCTTTGAACACTGTTGATATGTTTTACACACTGTAAAAAATGACCGGGAATTTAACGGTAAAAGACTGTAA
>NW_015527053.1:0-855 GCF_001515645.1 Sinocyclocheilus grahami
AAAATATTCTCGTAGCTTCGTAACTTTACAGTTGAACCACTGATGACATGAATTTTAATTTTTGGGTGAACTAACCCTTTAAGACATCAGCATCGGCCATCAAAAAAAGATATCGGTCGACCACTAGTCGTGATGCATGTCTGTTTTTTTAACAATCTGATCTGGTTTATCCCCACAGGATCGAGTCTAATGATCTGCCCCTGCTAGCGGCCATAGCGAGCACACACTCACCGTACGTGGCCCAGATTCTGCTGTAGGCCACATGGAGAGCGAGAGAGACTCCATTCCCCCGCCGGCAGACGGGTCGGGTCCGCCAGGTTCGGTACGGCCGGACGGGGCCCCTCGAGGCCCCTGAGACTCCTGGAGCAGCTGACCGTTGAGTTGGTGCTCGTTGGGATCCGTCTCAGGGTGAGCAGACTGCAGGACAGACGCTCTGCCTTTAGATGACGGTCAAAACCCAGAGGTTCCCTGAAAGTGACCTGGGAATATCACTTTTCAACAGTGGATAGATACATGGAGTGCATTTTTTAATTCCATAAACCACATTTTGTTTTATTTCTTGTTCCTTTACACAACGTAAGAATGTAAAAGCCAAAGAAGAAATCCAAGCAGCCCTTGCGTGCGTCAAGAACAAATACTGAAGCTGTTCATGGCACCTTCTTCAAATCAACGGAGGAAGCAAAGACTGAGTTATAAAATCAGTTTTATGATTTTAAATGAATATATCATGGGCTGTTCTCAATCGATTGTGGCAGTGAGTGATCACGTAATATTCCTTTCTTTGTGTTTACAAGTCGTGTCCAGTTGAAATTAGCTCTACCTCAAACCTTCAGTATCACACACACATCTAACATG
>NW_015527054.1:0-855 GCF_001515645.1 Sinocyclocheilus grahami
TTAGTGTCCACAACATACTTAAATATCCATTTAAGGTCTTGTTTAATGCAATTGGTCCAGTGGACGACACCCGGAACAGTACATTTCCAGCGGTAGAGATGGTTAACAGACATTCTCCTGTTGATGTATGGATAAGGAACAATGTAAGGGGCTTAAAAAAGGATTGATTTACACCCAGAGGTGAAAAAAGAGACATAAGTTACTCAGATGCTGTCGACAAACTATCTGTTTTCTTATATTGAACATGCATATTGGCTTTGTTCCAAAACCCAGCGAGCCTGCTTGCTGTCTATACTGCCTTCTGAGGCAGCATCCTAACTGAAATGGAACCTGTGATTAGATAGATTTGGAATCAACTCTGTGCACCACTCATAGTTAGTAGTTTAAGACTTAATTAGCAGTTGATTCCAATAGAATTTGACATTACTATGTTGCAAAATATACACAAAAATTAGGAATAGTCAATATTAATCATAAGATTGCACTATTTTTACTCAATTTTTTGGTATTGAATTGATTATATTTGTGATCTGAATTTCTCTCACTTTGATTTTTTTCACTATACGTTTTAAAATGCTTTATGTGATTGCATTCCATTTCTCTTTGAAACATACATGCAATGCTGGCTTATTTTTATTTATTTATTTTATTTTCAAACAATTTCTATATTACACTGTACATTTCAATGTGGTACCATTACTTGAAAAATCTTGAAAATTATTGCCTCAGAAAAAACGATTTAATGTTACTCAATATATTCAAGTTTACACAGAAGTCAGTTTATGAAAACTTGAATATACTCCATAATTCTCTGAGGCAACAAATGTGATTTTTTTTCAAGTAAAGTTAATAAAT
>NW_015527055.1:0-854 GCF_001515645.1 Sinocyclocheilus grahami
GTTTTTACTCAGAAATTGCACAAACAATTACAAAGCAAGTAACACTGAATTAGATGTGAAATTTTGAAGGTGAAAAACTGATAGTATTTTCTTGTAAAACATACTCCAAAATTTTTTATTTACAACAACAGCATTTTTTTTTCAGTGTAAACTTCTCCATCCTTCTTGACTTACATCATCAAATTTCTTT
Organism: Sinocyclocheilus grahami; assembly: GCF_001515645.1. Lineage (NCBI taxonomy): Eukaryota > Metazoa > Chordata > Actinopteri > Cypriniformes > Cyprinidae > Sinocyclocheilus > Sinocyclocheilus grahami. Next base: position 191 of record NW_015527055.1, read on the forward strand.
TCGCTGAAGACTTCATTCTTATCGATAAACGTCAGCATGATCCAGTCACAGATGATTGAGCACTAGATGACAAAGAAATGTGACATTTACTAATATTATGATTAAGCATTAGGACAAAATACAAGCTGTAAATGCCTCTGTCCATCAGGGTTACTCCAGATCAAGCATTGTGAGTGAAACCTGAAAGTCATTCCCATAATGCAATTTGTGAAGTGTTTGTCTGCCATCAGTGTCATTAAGATGTCATTATCTCACACTTTAAACCTCGTGTTTTTATTATGCATTCCTCAAAAACGTACAATTCCTACTGACGTCATGGCCATGACTGTGTTGATAATGGTTGGAATCGGACTGAATCTTCCCGCCTGAAAGGAAATATAGAGAGTCAATATAAGGCCGTATGTGCAGTCAGCATGTGGCTAATGTGCTTCCTGTATGGTCTCACGTGTCCATGAACAATGACATCCAGGCGAATCCCATAGGCTTTTATGAGTGTCCTGTACTCCACGCCATCCTTATGGTGGTATTTTGCAAACCTGAAATGTTTGGAAGTTAATATATTTCTAAATAAACATTCATATTTAATTGAGCATCATTTTAATGCCATTTGACTATTGAAATGCATGTACAGTGGGGGAAAAAAGTATTTAGTCAGCCACCAATT
>NW_015527056.1:0-854 GCF_001515645.1 Sinocyclocheilus grahami
GCAGTTTGTTATAATTATGTAGCACACTAGCAGACCTTTATGATTTTGTAGTGCACAATTTTAGAGGTATATACTCTACAAATGTTTTTGCAGTGTACAAAAACCTAATTTTTTTTAACTTGTACTCTAAAAAATGCTGGGTTGTTTCAACCCAACTTTGGGTCAAATATGGACTAACCCAACTTTTGGATTAAAAATGTAATTAAAAAATGTAACCCAACAGCTGGGTTAGTCCATCTTTGACCCAAAGTTGGGTTGAAACAACCCAGCATTTTTTAGAGTGTATGTACACAAACAGATTCAAATAATTTTTTTCTACAGTGCTTTTCACAATACATATTGTTCCAAAACAGAATTACAAAGAAACTCCCTAAGATGGGAGGAACCAAGACTCGCTGGGGAATCCCACCTCTCTGGCTGGCACATGTTTAAACAAAGTGTTTTATACAAAGCATACAAATGTAAGTAAATATTAAACATAAATAAAAGGAACAAACAGAAGCTCCCATGATTAAATCTACAGTGAAATTAGCACGCAAAGAGTGTAAAGTACGAGTGTGCCTCACGCATGTGTGTCTATCACATTAAAGGTGTAGAACGCATGTTTGATGAATGAGCAGTTAACACGCAGATTGCCTTTCATTGTGCAAAAAAAGTGAAAAGAAAAGAAAATGTCAGTCTGCACAGAATATAATCGAACTATTGAAACTAAACATTTAATTCCAAAATGAAGTAAATAACAAATGGAACTAAAATCTAAGTGGCTGTGAATAAAAAAGGAAACAAGAAATAGAGAAAGAAAGATACTGTATAAAACAACACACAGAGAGAGAGAGAGAGAGAGAGAGAGAGAG
>NW_015527057.1:0-854 GCF_001515645.1 Sinocyclocheilus grahami
TTGTTCTAATTATTTGTCAATATGGCACTCCACACCATAATTACAATGAATATCGTGAGAATAGCTTTCAGAATGAATTCCACCTGATGAACAATAAGAACATTGACAGCCAATCAGAATCCACTCGACAGTACACCTGCTATATGAATTACAGTCTGACATACTTTGGAAAGCGACAACGAATACAAGCATTTGCGTTCACATATTTGCATAAAGTAGGCTGTTTCATAGTACATAGCTGCAATAGAGCCTTCTTTTTAGTGTTTGAGGGCTGCCATATTTTCATATTTTAGTACAGCTTTATGCTGCATTGTCTTTACACTGAATTTGAAGCAAGTACACGTAAAGATGGCTTAAACACTGAAGATGATAATCTTTTTCTTTCTGTTATGCACATATCAGGGGACCTAAAAGCGACAGAATGATAAATAATAGCCTTTATCAAAATCCAGTCAATTAAGACACTCCGCTATATTATATTCCTTTCTGTGGCTTTTTGGAGCCACTGGGATGCACACATTTACAATTTCATATTATCTCAACTGAAGATTTAAAAAAAAAAAGTATTTAAAAAAATGTGTATACAGGTGAGATTTTCATAAGACAGTTAGGGAGGGTAATAATAATAAAGCTCTCCTCCTGTCTCTTCTTCTTTTCCTCATTCCTCTATCTGTGATCATACTCAAGTTATAGTAAGGAGTGTAGACAATAATAGATGAGTCGTCTCAGTGCAAACAGTACAGCGTTATTCAAGAGTTAGTGACTTCATCAGCTGAAGATGCCTTGGGCATGTACATGAATGACAAATTGACTGACATTATCAGACAGATAATAAACACACCTGAAAAGTCCCT
>NW_015527058.1:0-854 GCF_001515645.1 Sinocyclocheilus grahami
CTTCTTACGGCTGTTAAATATATAATTCCTTCTGTAATCAAATCTCCAGTTGTCATATAATGACAGGTAATCAAGTGTATCCTTTTACATTTTAGACGGTTAGACAGACGACTCTAACTACATTAAACCCTGCATAAAAAATGCATGATATTAATGTTTCTATTAAAAAAATCTCTGCCCTCTCACAAATGATCGAGGACACCCACTGTTTATTTGTTTTTGGTGAGCTATAGATTGTTGCCTGGAGCGTTAAATAATTATGATTAGGGAGGGGTGGGACGTGAAGAAAGTAATAGCATCAAGATCTGATAAATTAATTTGTAATGAAATGCACTCATTTTGCACGACAGCTGGCGAGACCTATTCAGAGGCCATTGAGATGGAAGCAGGCCTTGTGACAGCAGACAAAGAGGACTATCATCCGCAGCGTATGTGCCCCGCTCTCACGAGACACCGGAGTGTGCAACTGACACGTCAACAAAAAGCTTGAAGAAGCGCATTGCTTGGATCAATTGCTGATGACCACAAAGCCGAGGACATGTGCTCAACTTTGAAATGGCCCTCTTGTATTCCAAGAGTACTTAAATAATGGTGGCGGTAATGGCCTTTTGGAGACATGTCACATGTTGCTGAGTTACTAACAGAGGAAGATGTTTCAGTAGCGGGGGTTAGTACACTTTATCATGTTACTTAGATTAAAAGTCATTGATAATGTAAAGATGTGTTTGTTGAGGCAAACATACTTAGGGTTGGTGATTCAAAGTCTTAAATTTCGGTGAATCACTCACTCTGCATCTTTATATCAAATCATGAGATGAGATCTGGTACTTTTTAAGTGAATGGACTTCAGATTT
>NW_015527059.1:0-854 GCF_001515645.1 Sinocyclocheilus grahami
TTATTATATTTTAATAAAAGGTGGGATGATGATTAAAACTGTATTTTTTTATGATTAAATCGTATACTTAATTTTAATAAAATGAAGAAAACATTTTTTTTAATCAAATTAAATAAATACATTTTAATTTATTTTATTACAGGTGGTCTCACACCTTGGTGGACAATGTAAAAAAATCTAATTTAATAATGAAAAAATAAAAATTGTATTACAGGTGGTCTAACATCTCTATGGATGATGCTTAAAATCAAATAATATAATTAAATATTAAATATTTATTTAATAAATAAATTATATTTTATTCAAAAAAATTACATTTAGAATTATTTATATTATTTTTTAATTATTGAATTTTTTTGATTGTATTAAAATATTATTTATTTTATTGCAGGTGGTCTCACACCTCTGCAGATTTAATAATTCAATAAATCATTCAAATATAAGGGATTTTGTTTTTCTAATTGGTTTTCTGTGACCTCTGTGGACGATGTTGTTCTTATGGCACCAGTGGATGGCTTTGATCAGCTGGTAGATGTAGATCCGGACCTTCTCCGGCGGAGCTCCGTTAGGCATGTCCTCCAGCAGCTCCAGCATGTTCTGCAGCACACACACACACACAATCACCTCAACAAACCACATCAGGAGAACAGGGACCAAGCATCTCAGCGCTCTCCGTCTCATCTCACCTTCTCCATGTACTCAAACACCAGGTACAGCTTCCCTCGCTGCCGAAACGCCTCCTTCAGCTCCACGATGTTCTCCTGCTTCAGCGTGCGGAGCATCTTCAGCTCACGCATGGTCGTCTCCTTCACCTCCTCATTTTCTGAGCAGAGAGCCACAAGAAGTCAACATGC
>NW_015527060.1:0-854 GCF_001515645.1 Sinocyclocheilus grahami
AAAAAAACAAATACCGATGTATGTATCTGTGGATATTGAATAAGCTCAGTTCAGTTTGTCATGAGGTTTCCCTCACAAAACAACTTCCTGCTTTACCCAAAATGGACGCCGCGAGGGGCAGGGTTTCCTGTCGTTTCGTAATGCAAGTTAGATAAAAGTCGAGGAAAGGAGGATTTTGAGTTTCTGTTCTTGTTCTTCCTGTGTGGTTATTCTTGCAGAATCTGCAATGCTTTTGCTTCTTTAAATAGCACCCTTAATAGACCTGCTCTGTTTATTGCACAATTCCCACATGAAACTAAGTTAGTTTAGCGCTTTGTAAACAAGGGCGGAGTCGTAAAGGCTATCAAGATTATATCTAGAAAGGCTCGAATTAAAATGGAATTTAGGCTACATGAATATTACATGTAATGTATACACTTATAAAGTAATATGTATGTAAATTAAAATCTAATATTATCTGCATCTATATTAGCTATATAATGTATAATATGCAGTTTTATAATGAATGATAATTACTTCATTTGAGAAAGTGTTTATTTATGTATTTGAACTCAAATAAGTTCATTCAAATGCATACTATTAATGTTTTAATTGTTGATATTATTGTAGGGTATAGTTTTCTTCTCATTCTAATGACAGTTCTTCACACGTCTTTACAGCTGTCTGAAACAAATGTCCAAAGCAAAATTTAGGGATATTATTTTTATTAAAATATGTTGGCAAAATAGACACCCATATCTTTATATAATGTTCATTACATGGTTTAAAGATGAAAAAGATTTTTATTTGATAATTATTGCTTTAATTTCCCAGACCTCACAGCCATGATAAAGTATTGTACTAGCTACCTGTTT
>NW_015527061.1:0-854 GCF_001515645.1 Sinocyclocheilus grahami
GCTGTAAAGCAGCTCTAAAAGACAATAGTGTCATTATTTAGCTTAAGTACTTCAGATCAACAACAGTGTGGAGTTAATTGATCAGCTATTGACAGTTCTACAACAGGCAGCAATGTTGTTATTCAGCTTGAGTCAGTTCAGTGTTGATTAATTTCAGTTCAATACCAATGTCAATGTTGCAAGATGTCTTTCACCTGTAATGCAGCTCTACAGATAACAATAGTGCCATCATCTGGCTTATTTCAGTTCAAATTTGTTCTCTTCCAATGGTGTCAATCATTATGGTCATGTTGATAAATTACTGAAAGTTACATGTATTTCAGACCCCAACTAAGCAAGCCAGAAGGCGACAGTGGCAAGAAACCCAAACTCCATCCGGTGACACAAATGGAGAAAAAAACCTTGGGTGAACCCAGGCTCAGTCGGGGGACCAATTCTCCTCTGGCCTAAATGAAGAATGGTGTTTATTGAACCGCGTTAAATGGGAAAAGGAAGAGTTGTAGTCTGTCCAGCAGGTAGGAAAACATGAAGGTAGAGCTGCCATTCAGCCATTAGTAGATGACTGGATGAACATCCTTCATGACAAAACTAAGTTACGTCCCAGCTGGTCCTGGCACGAGTCTGACACATTAATAGCTTACTGTAGAGATCAAAACCCTGAATATCCAACCAGGACCTCAACCGCGCAGTTGAGTTTCCGAACTAGAACAAGAAGATTGAGGCACTTGTTATATCCAAATACAGCAAAGTTCATTTATTTCAGTAATTCAATTCAAATTGTAAAACTTGTGTATTAAATAAATTCAATCCACACAGACTGAAGTAGTTTAATTCTTTGGTTCTTTTAATTGTGA
>NW_015527062.1:0-854 GCF_001515645.1 Sinocyclocheilus grahami
GGATGGATGGATGGATGGATGGATGGACGGACGGATGGATGGTTGGATGGATGGATGGATAGATTGATGGATGGATAGTCAGATGGATGGACAGATAGATGGACGATGGATGAACAGACAGACGGATGGTTGGATGGATGGATAGTTAGACGGATGATGGATGGATGGATGCTGTATCTATGTTTCCAACTGGAAAGCAATGGCTGGCTGGTTGCAGAACTTTGAGAAAGCCTGTTTGTTAAGCAGTGAACAATTGTCTGTTTCTCATTAGACGGTTGCAGAATACAGAGCAGATATACTTTCCTCTCTCTCTGACTTTCTGTCTAAGCACAGACAGTCAAAACATGATTTGAATCTTCTGTCTGATGTGCTGTCAGTGGTTTTCCCTGTAACACTAAAAACCGTTGCCATAGAGACCTCTGAGACCAGCACACATCCATGGAACTATTTTGACTAGTTCTGCGCATATGGAATAGTTTATGCCAATGATTAAACAATACGCAAAGAAAAAGCAAAAGCGGCTCTTTTATGGTTGAAGGTCTGGTTATTGTGTCAACAACAGCCTGTCATAACAGACACTGACTCATGTCTGCCTTTCCATTCGCAATTCAAATACTCAGCAGTGCCTCTGGAACAAAAAGACGATCAAAAAGCATGAGTATATCCTCCGTTTTGATGTTTGCAGGTCTTCAGAGATCTTATGAATTGGTCTAGTCCATCTTTAGGCACATGGGCTTGATTTAGGCTGTGGTGTTTTGCATTCATGCACTTGCTTTGTCATGGTAAAGCATGTCTGAGTTCACCTGACCTTCCATTGCTTTCTCACACATACACACACACACACACACACACAC
>NW_015527063.1:0-854 GCF_001515645.1 Sinocyclocheilus grahami
AGTTTTACAGGCAGATTAAACAGAACGAGTTAAACTGTTTGTGCAGATGCATGCTAGCTGTCGTAATGCGTGGAAAATCATGAGGTAAACTGATTACAGCTGACCACCCATGACAAACATTCAGTAAAAGGAAAAGTGATTTAACTCAGCTTGATAATCACAATCATCACTGCTTGTGTATTCAGCATGGACTGGGTTTATCACTGCATTCATTTGTTATATTAGCTACATGAGCTGTTATAAAGTCATGGCAATGAGCATTATTCTTCAAAATAAGTCAAAATATTTCCCATAAAGTACTTTATCTAACAAAACCATTCATATTTGGAAACTATGAGATTATGTTTTCAAAGGAACAATACCAGTTCCAATAAAGGTTCCAAAAGGGTTTTTTTACAACGATAGCATAGAAGAACCATTTTTGGTTCCTCAAAGAACCTTTCAGTCAACAGTCTGCTTTCATTGCTGCTAGTTCTTTGATGTTGGTTTGGTGTGTCATGGCCTTAAAATACTTTTTTTTTTCTTAGTGTGAAAATCATTTTAAAAATCTAAAGAGCATTTTTCCACTATAAATAAGCTTTTGTGGAATGGAAAAGTTCTATTGATGTTAAATGGAAACATAGACACCAATAAACAATAATATTTGTTATTATTTTTAAAGGTGTAGTGTAGATGCAGAATTCAGAATTTATTTTTACAATCCTCAAATGCATAAACGGATCGTTCACCCAAAAAATCTGTCATCATTCACTCATTGTTTACTTGTGCAGAACAAAAAAGATTATATTTTGAAGAATGTTTGGTTATTTTTGCCCATACAATGAAATTCAATGGGGCCCAAAACATCACTGGAC
>NW_015527064.1:0-854 GCF_001515645.1 Sinocyclocheilus grahami
ATGTACGTCTCTCTCGATCTCTCTCGCAGCTCCTCAAACAATTAGTGTGCAGTGTACTGATATTGAGATGTTTTCATCCATTTCTTTCCGCCGTCTTCCACACACAAAAGAGCTTTTCTGACAACTGTGGAGACAGCGGGCCACTAAGTAGTTTAAGACTGGTCCCAGTCAAACGGCCTTCTCCTGCAGCCCTCCCTTTTTAAGTGATCATCCTTGTATCATAACAGATTAAGGGCTGCAGTGTGGCTGGATTAGGCCTAAGCTAACCTTTATCCGCCCCCATCCTCACCTGAAACTTACAAGGAGCGAGGAGTCAATTGCCCTGTCCTGATTTACAATGACACTGAGCCCCACTCTGGGCCCCTCATTATTTGGATTAAGAGAAACACTTTTGAGTAATTATTTTCACGTTGGATAAACATTAAGCTTCCACCGGATTTAGACGAGCTCTAGTCCAACACTGCGGAAAAGAAGGGCGATATAAGCGTGCTTATCATGCACCACGGTTGCTATATGCCTTATGGGTAATCACCAACAAACAGAAAACAGGAGAGAAAGAGAGCGAGGGACAGACATGGAGATACAAGAAATGACCGCTCTTTTGTTTTAAACACAAGGGATTTGAGAGTGTGTACACGAATTAGGGATCTTAACATGCTTGGCTAGGCATGAAGAAGATATTTACGTTTCAGGTCAGACTTTGGGGGAATGGATTTCAGTTTAGAACTACAGAGAAATTTGGTATTGCTTTTGGTTTTTCATTGCAAGGCTGGAAATAAAAATATATTTTCCCTATTTGAAACATTAAAGAGTTATTATAAAAATGTCAGTTACTTTTTTCCATACAAAAGTAA
>NW_015527065.1:0-854 GCF_001515645.1 Sinocyclocheilus grahami
CAGGGAGTAGGGAGCAATGAACACTGTGTAGGGACCATGTCAATCTGAACACAGTTAATGAACTGGAATTAAGAACCACCACTGTGCTAAGGGTTTCATCAACTGGTTGTTGAGAGAACAAATCTAATTTTTCATACATTTCAGTGTGCCATAAAACTGCTGACAAATATTGAAAAATCAGGCCTCTGGGACTCTTCTTCCATTATTGCATCTCCTTCTATTATTAACTAAAGTTATCTGAAGTTTATAAACTATTAACATTCAGTCTGATGAATAATGCAACGAAACAGGAAATTAAGTTCCATTATAAGGACAGATGGGCTGCAATTCATGACTTATACATACATGTTTTCCGAGCTGAGTCCTCCACGAATAGAGAGGAGATGTCCTCGTCCACTCCCGCCTCATTACGGGCAATGCAGGTATAGGCGCCGGTGTCCTCAAAGTGGACGTTACTGATGTGCACCTCGCTCCCGTTAGCTGGAAATGAAAAAAAGAATGAAGGAAAGACTGAAGTGAACTTTTCCTCTATCACTTCTAAATCACTTGAGACAGAAACGGCTCTATTTATGTAAGTTCTTTAATGGGTTTGTAAAAAATCTGTTTGATAACGGCTGAAACATTTATAGCGTTCTCAAGTTGTCATGTTAGCTTTAGTCTGAACAGCTGACTTTGGAGGAATGTTTGTTGATGAGAGGCCCCACAGGTGGGGATTGTGGGATTGAGTAAAGATCTAGATCTAGATCATGACAAACACGTCAATCACTGCTACAGTGCAACCAGCAGGCAACACGGCTATATAAAGCTTCTTCAGAATGACAAGATCAACGTCTGCTTTTGTAAAGATATGGGTA
>NW_015527066.1:0-854 GCF_001515645.1 Sinocyclocheilus grahami
GAAGAGTTTTGGGTGCCATGTTGGTTCTGAACTGTATAGTGGTACAAGTCTCTGTGTTTTAGGTCGATCCTATCGAAAGTAAGAGTGTCTCCAGTCTGCAGCTGCACCATCTGTCCTTCACTCTCTCTGGACCAGGTGTAGTTCAGCACTGCTGGATTTGCATCACTGCTGCAGGTCAGAGTCACTGAACGGCCCTCCAACACAGAGCTGGAGGGAAGCACAGACACTGATGTGTTTTTAGGCGAATCTGAAGGGAAAAAATGGGTCTCACAATAAAAATCACAATAATATGATTGATATCAATAAAAATCACAATAATATGAAAACTAAAAAGCATCTCAAAGCCTCACTTACACCGAACATGTAATGTGATGCTGTCCTGTGCTGTTTTGTTCTCGTCCTGTAGCTGGTAGGTTATAGTGCAGGTGAAAGTGACTCTGGGCTGACGGTGAGTAGCAGTGAAGTTCAGATCAGAGATGAGCTCCTCTAGTCTGCTGCTCTCACTGAGGGGGATTCTGGGAGTGGAGCTCCATGTGAGAGTTGGTGGAGGAGAGGAGCAGAGAGTCTCAGCAGAGCAGCGCAGACTCACAGAGCTCCCCTCCAACACCTCCTCCTGATCCTGCACCTCCTTCTGCTCCACGTACAGCTGCACTGTGGGTTTGGGGGGAGAGTCTGAAAAAGTAAAACGACAATGACGGCAACTTTTAAAACATTAATTTAACACATTTTTTTATAAATAATAGGCTCAAATCACTCACCAATCACATTTATAGTGGAGGTATTTACAGTGTAGACATATTTCAAATCACCACTTTGTAACGTTTATTATTATTTATTAGCTCTAAAAAGGGGAA
>NW_015527067.1:0-854 GCF_001515645.1 Sinocyclocheilus grahami
TAACAATTTTAAAATAATTTTAAGCTAAAATCAATCAAATAAGCTATTTGAATGGAAAATCTTGACACATTTAGTCTATAGCCTATTTTATTTATTTTATAGTAAAGAAACATACGAACAGAGTATTTGTGTAAGAACAGAGTAATCATAAAAACTAGAGCAAAGACTGATAATGTTTCTCTAAATTTCTATTAATTGTTGCAGATGCATGATTTTACATGATGATAAATAATAATAACAACAAAACAAAACACAACAACAACAACTTTAGAATTAGAATTATATTGGCTATAATTATAGGCTACACAATTATAGAATTATATACATACACACACGTGTAGCCTATCTGTTATGTTTAGGCTATACATTGTAAGAAATTATGTTTATTAAAAGCATATTAAAAATATGGGAATAACCCGGTTTAAAAATGAGACTCAAAATAAAATTGATTTTTCATATGGGCTCCCAATCAAAACCTTCATTTGAACAGGTTAGGCTAAATCTTTATTTCATAAATTTGTTTGACAGACTGACCGACACAAAAACATGTCTTACCTAGCAAGAAAGAAAGGAAGAAAAAACCCACTGATCCCATCTCTAACAAACATCTAGAATCTTCACACCGCACTTCCGTCGCTTCTGAAAGAGCTCACGTCCAAACGGGTTCAAGACGGGCACCGTGTGTTTTTAGGGAACAACGTGATAATTCCACTCTGATGATATAACACTGCCATCTACTGACCACGAGAGACCACTGCAACCACAAACCCTAACAGTGCAGCCTATTTCAAGTCATTATAAAGTGAGACATGAAAATGCGTATAAATAGCACGCCAAATAATAATAAAAAAAAA
>NW_015527068.1:0-853 GCF_001515645.1 Sinocyclocheilus grahami
ATTGAAATGTGTTATTATGTATTACATTGAAATATGCAGATGTAAATTGATAAGTGTAACAAAATAAACATTTACATGTGTATTTTGGATGTTTTCTTTCCGCTAGTCTGAAAGAAGACTGTGACGAGAGGGGCGGGGCCGAGAGCCGTGGGAACGGAGCGAGGCCGGTGGAGTAATTGCGAATGCGCGACACCTGCGCCACTCACCGGTCTCGAGTCTCACGGAGGAGCTCCGGAAGGATACAAAGGAGGAGTGATGACAGGGAAAGATGAGAGAGGACCAGGCCTGGATTTTATTTTGTGTTTTGGTTTTGTTTGTGCGCGACAGTCGTCCGCGAGGGGCTGTCGCGCTATTTTATTATTAAAGTTTCTTGGAGTGTTCGCCGGTTCCCGCCTCCTTCTTCCCGACTTATGAACTTTGTTACAAAGACATGTTCTGGAAGCAAAATAGCCCAAAATCTCAATATTGACAAGTGCATCTATCTATCTATCTATCTATCTATCTATCTATCTATGTACATTATGACTTACTACAGCTGTGCAAATTTAAAGAACCCAGACCCAAATGTATGTGCATGATAGTGTCATTCTCATCAGTGATATTAGTCCCACATTGAGTTTGTCAACATCAACAAGGCCTGCAGGCAAATAATAACAAAAAGTCTATTTTCCTAGATTAATCTAAATCTAATCCTTTTTGTTTAAACCTTCAACCTTCAGTCTGCTGTTTAGTCAAGAGTTGTTAAAGAATTCAAATTTAACCACAAGTAACAACTTCGTTTTTAGCCAAAACAGTGCAGTAAGTTGTCTAAGTTTTCTTGTTGAATCTGATGGCTTCTGTCTCTTTGGATAGT
>NW_015527069.1:0-853 GCF_001515645.1 Sinocyclocheilus grahami
TTACTCTGGTCAAAGATCTGAAAGAAGCATTACAGATTGCACAAGGACATGCAATAAAAGAGCAGAAAAGACATGCTGAGTTGTATAACCGAAGGGTGAAAGGACTGGACATCGACATAGGTGATCAAGTGCTCCTGGCAAATAAAACTGAAAGGGGTAAGAGGAAAGTCGCTGACAGATGGGAGTCGACAGTTTACACTGTTGTGGACCGTATACCAGACATTCACACTTACAGGATCCGTAATCCAGCCACAGGTTAGGAAAAAGTTGTTCATCGGAACCTGTTGATGCTGGTGAATTTCTTACCAGTGACCATGAAGAATTCCCTGTCTGGTCAGGTTTCTGACGCATCCAACTCTTGTCAGAGGTCGCCTTCAGACCTGTCATTGAGTGCGGTGGAGTATGAGACTTTAGGAGGAGATGCTGAAGTGTCCAAGAACAGCTGTAGCAGCGTTGCAGTGGATGGCTCTGAGATGATGAGAGACAATGTATTATCCACATGTGACAATGTTGGTGTTGACTGTGAGAATGATTCAATGTCAGTTCAGGAATCTGACAACAGGATCGGAACTATTAGTTAGAGCTGCCTGAAAGGTGCATCCAAGATGAGTCTAATCAATCTCTAAGTGGAGTTGTGACTGATCCCTCAACTAGGATTGATCCTGCTGCACCAGAAAGTCATATATCTGAAATGTCAAGAGATACAAGAATGCCTGTTTCTGGTGATGATGCAAGTGGCAGTTCAGATTCGCATGACTCAGATTCTGAGACAGTCCTGTCTGCTCAGCCGTACTCACAGGCTCCTGTTAACACACATGTAGCTGACACTGTGAATGTACCGCAAAGTTCTAGT
>NW_015527070.1:0-853 GCF_001515645.1 Sinocyclocheilus grahami
ATGTCAGGACAGGAGGGATGGAGCTATCAGCAGTCTTAACCATCTACTGTCCACTGATATAATTCCTTGATAATCTCATTGGAATTACAGTCACAGACTAAAGGAATGGGGAAAATCTCTGGGTCTGTCTTTGCTAGGTCTGCGGTGATTATAAGGAGTATGAATTACATCTGACAAATAAAATTATCTGGTAAAATTATGGAAAAGTACTTCAGGCTCTCATCTTATAAAGTAAGAGATGGAGAATGAGAGATAAGATGCAGCCAGCGATAATGGCTAGAGCAAAGATGATGATTATACATTCAAATTTAAAAATTAATATTTGTTACTTGACTCAAAACAGAACTCCTTATATTCTAAGCATCAGCCCATAATCCTTCAAGAATAATGTGAACCTCTCAAGTGGACTGTCCCTGTCTCTTCAATAATGTTTAATACACCTGTTTCAAGGACAACGTAGAGTGAGTTTATACAGTCAAGGTGAAATCTGTTAGAAAAAAAGAGACTGAAAGACAAGGGAGGAAGCTCATAGTTTAAATTTCCAGATTCCTGGCTTATTAAAAAGTTGATTATATAAATGCATAAACTACTCACATAGTTCACTAAACAAGAGTAATTGTGAGCTTATGATGCAACTCTGTCAATGCAGCAGGCTTGTGCACCATTCAACATTAAATTGAGATTAATTTTCCTGAATTTGAATTCAAATAGTAAAAAATATTATAAAAATTTAAATTTAAAGTTAAATGTAAGGCTGACGATGCACGGGGCAACTTTTTTTGAGCTATGTTGCTTGGGCACTTTCTCATTGAGAATGGGTAACAAATTTCTATCTGGATACTTTAGATCAGTC
>NW_015527071.1:0-853 GCF_001515645.1 Sinocyclocheilus grahami
TGCCAGATCAGGATGGAGGTTGAAGACTCAGATGAAGTATGTTACCGATTTGCTGTACTGGAATAATGTATAAGACAGGCAGAGATGTAGAGGTTGGGGAAAAGTTTTGCTCGGCATTTGTGTCACATCAAATATGCCATTGTGCTGAGGAATGGGCTTTGTGTAGAACGTGGCCATCGTTTCTAGATATGGACAACAAAATGACCGAGATTATAGGATAGCATCTTTAAAAGGCCAATTCACATTTTGCAAATAAACAAAGTTAAATTAGATAGACTAGATGAAAGACTACGATAGACTGATTTAATTTCATATAGTGTAATTATTTTGGGCCATCTAATATGCCAATGAATCCAAAGCCTCATAGCCCTTTATGAGCATGTACTGTGATTGTAAGTATTTGACATATACGTTTATTAGAAAGTCAAAATAGCATCTCAAATACTAATAAGTTTTCTGCCATCTGTTGAGATTTCAACTAAAAACCACGTTAGACCTAATATTTATGGTGCTATAATTTTAATTGTAGAATTATTAATATATGCATAGTTAAATATTTAGTTTGAAATGAATATACCCAGCCTTGTGTCTTTGATATGAAATCTTTTGAATGAGATAATTCCACCTCCTTCTTTATGTTGACTGTGAATTTCAAATTAATTGTGCAACCTTCCACCACCCTGGAGAGGAGGAGGGGAAAAAATCTATAAATCTATATTTCAGGCCTTTCTTTATGCATTCTGAACAGGGTAAATTCCACAGAATATGTATGTTTTTAAAGAGGATGTCATTGATATTCAGGAGAGGGGGAATGGTTGGGATGAGATGTCTTTTTTGGCATGAGAGAAAAAAA
>NW_015527072.1:0-853 GCF_001515645.1 Sinocyclocheilus grahami
CAAATATTTATAATATATATAATAAGTGGACTTCAGGAGAAGAACATGCTGCAGCAGAAAATGAAGACTCACAGCGAGACCATAACGAGGAATACTGAGATACTTCAACCAGTTCAACCAGTCAACGACACTGGGGAGATTCACCAGCAGCCCTGAGAAGATCTGAACACATGCACACATAGGAATAAATATTACAAAAAACACTAGACAGCAATGTTTTTGTCACCATGACATGCATTTTATAAACTGGATCAGCTCAAACATTTAATCAGACACGTTTAACAACTACATAATAGCAACTATCCTTTACTGTTATACTTACACAATTATTTACATACAAGTACAGAAATACAGAAATGTTGATATAAAATATAGCTGCACGCAGCAATTAAGGGGCCAAGCACAACAGAGGCAGAATGAAAGGATCAGACCAAACGCAAATACATTTTAAGATGATTTACTCAAACTGGCTGAAAAATCATAAATTCAGTCATTAGTAATATGATTCAATGGTTTATCACTTTTAAGCAACAGGTGGCGCTGTTATTACGCTGATGTGGTGAGGTCAGTGTGATGTGACTACTACACACATAAAAGTTTGGTGTCAGTAGGTCAAAGCTTTGCAGAGATACAGCCTCGGATGCAGTTTGGCAGCATAGCATTAAATTTGTTGATGCGGTAAATGAAAACCTTTTCATCTATCAAATTGAATTGATGGTTTGTTTATTTCATTATAATTTCTGCCCACAAGTTGGCACTGCCACAAAACGTTTTGAGTGCCTTCAGGGCATTGTGCTGAAGACACATTCCAAGTTTTGAAATGATACGCCAATGCATTCATAAAATATAGCAA
>NW_015527073.1:0-853 GCF_001515645.1 Sinocyclocheilus grahami
CCACAGTCAGATTCTAGATTTTCAAATAGTTGTATCTCGGCCAGATATGGTCATATCCTAACAAACCATACATCAATTATAAGCTTTCAGATGATGTATAAATCTCAATTTCACATATAGTAAATGTAACCATATACAGTAGGTGGGGGAAAAGTCATTCAATTATGAATCACGATTCTGTCTTCTACAGAATCGATTCATGAATTATGAATTAAGCTTACTACAACAACAGTTCTTAACGAACAGAAAATAGGCTTAAATAATGTATATTTACCGGCGCACGTCTCCTATCTGCACATGCACTTTTTACACATGAGAAGCGCTTTCGGAAATCGAACAATAAAGTGCTTGTAAAACATGCTGATGAATGAACATTCCTTTGATTCGATACGTCTCTCAACTTGATGCTCACATAAACTGATCAGATTTTAATAATGCAGAAGACACATGCCTTTACATTTTCATTTGATTAAAATAAAATTCACTGTTTAGAACCCAATCTAATATTGTATTGAATAGAAATTTGATTCAAAATCGAGAATCGATTTTTGACCCGAGAATCAATTCGAATCAAGTTGTGGGATTCCAAAAGATTCCCACCCCTAGTAACTGGTCATTTTCAGAGGAGTTTTGCAACATTTATTCTTGGCCTATTATCGGCCATTGTATCTTAAAGCATTTTTTTTATTCGCTTACACAGTATATTATTAGTATTTTTACTGCTCTTCTTATTAAAATTTAATTTTTCTTATGAAATTACACAAATCGAACAAGCCAATTAAATATACTACTTTGGTAACTGTAGTACTATTTCTGTGTGTTTGTTAATTGTCGTGTTTTTTTATTAAATAAC
>NW_015527074.1:0-853 GCF_001515645.1 Sinocyclocheilus grahami
CTGCGGAAGGACTTGCAAAGGCACACTTCTGCTAACGATAACATTTACCTAGGCGTGTCAAGATCTACTGAAAAAAATATTTACATCATTTTTTGGCAAATTAGCACTGTTTCTCTGCTTATTCTGCTATTTCAGGGTTCCACTTAAATATTTTGTCATGTTTAGTAACTTTAGTCAGCGTCATGTGTCTGAAGCATAGTGCCTTTTTTTATTTTTTAAATGCCGTTATTTCCGAGAATGAATGTCTAACCTGCAAATGCACTGGAGAGGTTACCAAAGTCTGTTTCACCAGTTATTACAGTTTCAACTGAGGGGGCTAATTCAAACTGAAACGTCATTCAATTATATTATAAGTATTTACCAATTAAAAAAATTAGCAATGGATAAGCGTGATCAGCTGTCAGAGACGATCCTTCGGTAAAACGTAAGTTTTGAGCACTGGAGCTTTTTAAATTGAGTTAATCAGCGTCCTCACATTTATTCAGAAAAGAGCGTTTATTTCATTAGCGCATTGATAGCTAACACGTTTTTGAACAAGCAGATTTCAATGTTTAGTGGTCCTCCTATTGATATTGCACATTGACTTCTGTTCTAGATTCTGTACAGAAAAATAGTCTCTGATCTCTTGTCAGTCAGGTGATCTCCAAACTCTTCAGGCATCAGATTATATTATAAAATACTGTAGCCTATATGTAAATATGTATGAAACTAATCAAACTAAATTGAACATCAATGAAATGATTTCTCATTAATCATTTAATTAACAATTTCATTTATAAGGCATCTAAAAAAAGCTAATTTTGTAAATGTAAGCCGGAATGTTTTTCATGTTCTCCCCCCCCCCCCCCCCCCC
>NW_015527075.1:0-853 GCF_001515645.1 Sinocyclocheilus grahami
AAATCATCCACATTTATGTTGTTTGCAGGAGCGTTCAGTGCGTCAGTTCCTCCTCACTAACCTGGAGGAGCAAAATGGTCACTATGGCTGGAGGGTTAACCTGGAAGCCATCTCAAACCACCTTGAGGACATCATAGGTTTTCCTGATTTTAATACCACCTATGAGGGTCCAACTCTTTTCTTGGGTGGCAGTAGTTCAGCCTATATAAGGTAATTTAAACTGCTACTTGTAAACATGTGCTAATTTAATCTCTCTATATTACTTGTGAATATTTGAACATTTTAAATGCATGTTTATTTAAGTGTATATCTGTTTTCTTGCTATGGACCCCTTGTTATTCTCTTAGCTCGGAAAATTACCCTGAAATCCAGAGGCTTTTTCCTTGTGCCGATATCCAGTACATCCCAGATGCCAGTCACTGGATTCACGCTGACAAGCCTTTGGATTTCATCAGCTCCATAATAACCTTCTTACACTCATAGTTCTTGTCTCAGGAGAGGATATGTACAGGTGGGCCCAATCAGAAAAGAACAGTGAATGAATTGTAAGGGTATGGACCAAGATGACTTTTACTGAGTTAAATCTATCCTTATAATGCACAACTGAATCGTTACATAATTCCTGATAGTTAGTCTATTAAGTTTTTTAATGTGGTATTTGCACTGTGGCTTAGTTAATATAGTACATTAAATGCGATTCTATCAAGAGGATATATGATTTTCAATCAAGGACATTTGTTTGTAGCTCTCAAGTATAACATGTTACATAACAGTGGATCCAGTGGCTTTAAAAAACAAATTACTTTACCTTATATTTAGTTATAATTTTAAGCATATTGTTAACATGGACACC
>NW_015527076.1:0-853 GCF_001515645.1 Sinocyclocheilus grahami
ACTCGGAGAAAACCTGAAAATCATTAAACAAGAAAACTAAAACAAAAGCACACTAAAAACCAATATTGTTAAATTAAAATAAGTGTCTAGCACTTTCAGTAACACCTGATTTTAAATTTATAAAGTGTTTCTTATCATAGTATTGTAGTTCACAGTGGAAAATAATTCTTACCCGTCCCAAAGAGCAATAAAGCTGCAGCTGAAATATGTAACATTTCTGCATTGAGTCAAAACAGAGTTGAAGAGGAAATTAAGTGGGCGATATCAATGTGTTTCATGCATAAGGAGGAGTGGCTTTTGGCACAGCCAAACTATGGTAGACCTATCAATGAAAAGGCCAGTCAGGGTCAGGCCCGCATGTGATAAACCTGCATTATTTGTGTGTGTGTACTCATGTACAGTGTTTATAAATGGGCAAGTGAAATTGAGGTACTTATTAAATGTGATGTGTAGTAGGCTGTTGTTGTACATTTGGAAGGGGATGAGGAGTTTTTTCTGGTATATGTATTTAGACATACCAGTGGATATCTACAATACATACTTGGCAATATGTAAATTTAAGCCCATTATTGTAATCCTTTGTTTTTAATTAATTTATTTATTTTTTGTATTGCATCTAAATTAGATTTTTTACATATTTGTTTAGATAAACCTACTGTGTATTTTCTAAAACAGGTTGCACATCTGCTGGACTAGATATGATGTTACACTTAGTGATGGGCACTGGACCTATCCAAAACCTGTTCAGTGGGCTTGCTAATGCATCTTGAAAGTCAAATTAAGTATGAATGAATGAATGAATGGTGCCTTTATATAGCGCTTTATTGTGTATTGTTGTACACCCAAAGCACTT
>NW_015527077.1:0-853 GCF_001515645.1 Sinocyclocheilus grahami
TAATATATATATATATATAAACTGCCAGTGTGTTAAGAACAAACAAAAATAATAATATATTCTCTTACAATAACTGTCTGGTCAAAAATGTATGTAAATATATTTAGAAACTTTAGCAAATATATTGTTTTAAAATATATTTTTACAAATATTTTTTGCCGTATGTGGTTACTGTCTTACACAATTTTGCTATTTATATAAATGTACCTTGATATTTATATTGGATATAAAAAAAAAAATAAAAAAAAGCAAGATAAATATTTTGATTAAGACAACTGCATCATATACATTTCCTGCTGTTTTCATTTATACAAGGCATCAAAGTATGTCACTGTCATCTATTTTCTCATGATAAGTGACGTAACGACCTAATGATACCAATTAACCTTGAGAGGTTTATATTAATGATTAAAGCCTTCTACAGTGAATAGCTACGTAGAAAAGGTTCTCATGCTTTAAAACGCAATTATATTGAAAGTGATAGTCAAAGTTCAATAAGGTAAACCAGTTCACATGTTTTAAGAGTTAAAGTCATGCCTCTCCTTTATTTCAGCATTATGAGCCAACTCTATATTATAACATCCCTGTTGTTATTGCTACTGGAAGAGCATAAGAGCTTTGGCCAGGCTGCTACTTGCACTCTTAGAGAACACACTGTTCTTCTGCTTGTCTCTGCAACTGAATTCCTAAAGAGGAACGCGAAATCGGTTGCGTGCAATGTTTCTGTTAGCGCTTTCTATTTTAATTGGTTTAGGAGGGTACCGGATTTAGGGGATAAAAGAGAATGAGTGGGGTACAGAGAGAAAACACAAGAGGGAATGGGAGGTTTGTATTATATAATCAATCTATTCAC
>NW_015527078.1:0-853 GCF_001515645.1 Sinocyclocheilus grahami
AGAGAGAGAGAGAGAGAGAGAGAGACAGAGAGAGAGAGAGAGAAGGTAAGACGTAATATGTTGTCAAACACTATATTGGGCCTTTATGAAGTGAGCCATTATGTCAGTGGACTCATAGATTAGATACACAGGGGAAATTTCCGCCAAACAGGGAAGATAGTGTGGGAGCTCCATAAAGCACCTGACCTTTCCGGAGTGGAGGCTGGAGCGGTTTTGCAGACTGACCCTGAGAAATTCTGTGTCATTATCCCTGCCATGGTGATTCCGAGCTCAAACTGCTTGTGTCTGTAATGTCCTGACTGATTCCCTAACAGTACTGGATTAGTGGTTCACTGAAGGCCCGTTCATGACCTCTGGTAAGTTACAGGGCTGGCTGAAGCAGAGATGAGCAAAACATGTCGACTGATTCGTGATCCGTGAGGTGGATCCCTGGAGGAGGAAGCAGTGGTCATCTCTGAAACCTGCATTACATCTTTCAAAGTCCATCTTCCTCAACTTAAAATTTCTGGGAAAAAAACATACAATTACAGCAATTTCAACCATGCTTGTGCTCATATGTGATACGCCTTCAGTTTTTATCCTATTCCCTAATTTTTAATCCCCTCTTTTTATATTTTGTTTATATATATTTTTTCTTGAACATACTAACAAAAAGAATGAACCCAGATTTACATGTAAGTACATGTTAATGTGTTTGCAAATCCTAGTATTTGTCATCTGTTGCATTTGAGTTCAGCACTTTCTTGAATCCATGTATAATTCAAAAATACTGAGACAACTGATTTATAAAAGTGACATAGGAAAATTAATTAAATATATATATAAACAATTTAGTTTGACAAACCTAATTTAA
>NW_015527079.1:0-852 GCF_001515645.1 Sinocyclocheilus grahami
TTCATTGAGAGGTGTGTCAGAGACTTTGCTTAGGCAAGAAGCCTGAAACACTTAAGAATGACAAACTGAAGTGTCAGAAAATACACCAAGACTGATTCTTTAAAGGTTCACTTTAGAGTGAATTTTTTTTTTTTACTTTTTAGTGTCAATTAAATCTCACTTTACCAGTAGAAATAGCTGCCTAACACTTATGCACAGCAGGCATTTTTCACTTCAAACCACTCATCAACTATTACATATCAACTATAAATGATTATGTACAGTCCTGATAGCAATTATTAAGATTGATGTGGTTTGGAATTAGCAAAATATATTTGGAAAAATCAATGGATCAAGAGTGAGTGAGAACAGGCGTGGCATCACCAACCACCAGCAGGAATGTAAATCAGAACAATGTCACTTCTACAGGCTTCAGACAGACTGCACAACAAGGTGATTAAAACACATTGATTTTAGTTTTATAGTGTGACTGAGATGTAAATCTGTACTGCTCAACAATCATTAATTAAACTTGAACTCTAAATTATATCTCTACTTTTGGCAATATATAAAGCAGGAACAGAATTAAAGTTAAGAGGGTTAAAATTATTTAATTGCAGAACATCTGTGGAGAATCAAAATCTACAGGATACCAAACAAAGAGGACGAGATACGATCTAATCAACCAAGAAAGAAAAAGACAGTGAGACGGGTCAGACGGAACAGCATTAATAGCGGAACTCCAAACTGTGAGTATTTATGATTAAACACTGCTGTTGTTTATCTTCTCTGGTGTCTGAATGTGTCAAATCAATCCTGAACTGTCATTTCATCTGCTATATAAACTGTATATGAAGATAATCAGACACTGTT
>NW_015527080.1:0-852 GCF_001515645.1 Sinocyclocheilus grahami
TACGCTATAGATTAATCGCGTTTACAGCCAAACGCCGTCAAATACAGCGTTTTAAACAGTATTTGCGCCGCAAAATACGCCGTCATGATTACAAACGCCGTAAAAAACGCGCGAAAATACGTCAACGACGCCGTATCTGACGGCGTTTTAGTGTGCATGAAAAGCGCGCGTTTTTACGCCGTTCATATTGCCATATGACGGTGTAAAAACGCCGTTTTGGTTGCATAGAGCGCGCGTCATTTACGGCGTTTTGCTTATAGTATAATGAGCCACGCCCACAGATTTCTACAGCCAGTAAGTTTGAACGGTTTTCTCCCAATCAATGATGGACTGAGTCAGACCAGACCAATTCAGCACAGATCAATTGTGGTAATCAAATTCGGATGAGTTATTCGCAAGGAGAAAAATCCAGTTTGCTTTAAGATGGACAGAAGAAACTTCATTTTGCGCTGCAAGCGAACATTAACATTATATTATATTATATGCACTCGCCAGTTAACAGAGGATGCTGGACCCAATGTGCTTCAGTCAACTTTAGTGAGGTAAGGATTGCTTTCAAACTTTCTCACTTTCAAATCGATGCTCTATTATGCTGGCATTATGAAAATATACTACATTATACTACAATTATGAAAATATACTACAGTATTTATTATCGTAAACTATAGTAAATTGTAGTATACTGTATAGTATTTACAACACGTTGTTATTGAATGCTACAGCATACAGTATTAACTATAGTGAACTGATAAATTGTAATAAATACTGTAGTATTTAGTTGTTACTACAGTATACTAGTATATAGGTCTCTATAGGTGTAGAAAACTTAGTACAGTTTTGGGTAAAGTAATT
>NW_015527081.1:0-852 GCF_001515645.1 Sinocyclocheilus grahami
ACATGACATACAAGTTTCAATAGAAATTACATTAAAGTATATTTTTGTTTACCATATCCTTGTGTACATTCAGCAGTACACTTTAACCATATTTCAAACAGAGGCAATTAGGTAATTATATATAAAAATGTACTCAACCCCTTCTTTAGTGGATTGAAAAAAAACATTCTTAAGTTCAACTAGTTGCATTTAAACGGTTTTTGATTAATTGTAAATAATTAAGTGTCTGAAAACATTACAGTCTTTTTATTCTTTGAAGGCATATAATTACCATAAGTATTTTTTTTAAAAGTATGCTAGAGTTTGCTTCTTCGAAGATGTGTCACAAAGAGTTCAATTAACTGATTAACTTTTAAATTATTAATTGCTTTTTCTGTGGATCGTTGTACCCCATTATTACCCTGTCCAGATTCCACGATGAGCCCTTTTCCTTGTGGCCAGTGAGCCATGATCAGTGGAGAGCCACTGGAAGGTTGCGGCCCTCGCGCAGAATCGTAAGCGAGGCAGATGTCGCATCATTAAACAGGCCAGGCAGGGAGGGCAAGCAGAATGTGGTCAAGGATCGCCGCGTCCATCATTAACGCGCAGGAGAAGTGAAGAGTGACGCATCAGTGTGCCCACGAGGTAGATACAAAATGCTGCTGACATGGCACCAGAGGTCAATACTGTTTTCCATAGGCGTCCTCACAATCTACAGTTAGAGAGCAGGAGGAAGAAGCCGCTTGGGTGCACTGCATTCCAGCATCAGATAATCAAATTTGATGGAGCCAGGAATGATATCTCTCAGCGTGTGATGAAAATCAATTCCATTCATATATTAAAGAGCTGCAGGAAATGTAACTACTGTGCTTA
>NW_015527082.1:0-852 GCF_001515645.1 Sinocyclocheilus grahami
GCGCAGACAAAAGAAAAGTGCGGCTGGCTTGAGCGTGTATTCTCAAGACGCAGTGATCATTGTCACTCAAAGCAACATTTAGTGTTCGAATTGCCCGATAAAATTGGCATAGTTTAAAAGCTGTGATTTTGCTTTATTAAGTAGGCCTATGACATGATACAGTTAAAAAAAGCAGGTGTTTTAAAGCCACGCTTCTCCACAAAGAGCTGGTCGTTGTCCAGGGGCTTTTAGCTACAAACCAGCTAACATGATTTGTTCCTAACTTTTATATGCAATTATATTGATATGAAATCTCAAAATCGAAGACACAAAGGTAAATAAAAGTATCAGAGCACATACACCCGACGTATGCTTCAATCACGTGTCCCATAAATAAATAAATGCATCCATACATACATAAATGAATAATTCAATCAAGCAATCGATCAATCAATCACAGTGGCCACTAAATATTACAGTATTTAGAATTTGGTTAGTTTTTCCAAATAAAGCCTATTTTGTCTTTTAGTTTCGATTTCGTTTAGTACATTCATACTGTTACCGTATTAGCTTTATATACTCCTACCTTGTTGCAATCCTGACCGAACCTCTTGTGTTGTGTTGTGTTGTGTTGTGGGGCAAGTTCAAGCTCAAACCGGTGTGCACCGTTTTGCTGCGGTTTCAGGTTTGAACGACATGTTTCCTGGAAACGGGGTTTGAGATGCGTTTTCTCTTGTTTGCTGGGTGTGTCAAACATGTCAGCACAATCAGCAGCAACATGTATATAAACCACATGGTATTAAAGAAAACGCTTGCACAATAACATCAAAATAAATTCACAAGAGCAAGTATATCGTTTGCACATGTTTATTT
>NW_015527083.1:0-852 GCF_001515645.1 Sinocyclocheilus grahami
ATATACAGTATCTCACAGAAGTGAGTACACCCCTCACATTTTTGAGTGTTAATTAAAGTGATTATTACGTTTTGAATATGGATTTTATTTTTTACAAAAACGCATTGATTCGCTACTGCAGGCCTTTGTTCACCAATTAATTTATAATCTAAAAATACATAAGAAATCCTCTTTGTACATGATTCTGTTCACCATTACAGCTGTAATAACCCATTTTATCTACTTGAGGCGGGTGGACAGCAGTCTTGAACTGACTTGCTAGGGCTTGAATTAAAGTGTGCTTTCAATGCTTTCTAGGCGGTATGAGGTAGAGATTAGAGCCATGCCACAGGTATTTACAGAGCACAATTAAAGTAGCCTGATAATGCACTTTATGGCCCGATCACCAACCGAAAGTGTTGAACCCCCTGGCCTCAGAACCTCATCACTATATTATCAGAGCTCTAGGTCCCTGCATGCACCGTGCCCAGGGTGAGCATGATGTAAGTAGGCAGAATACACCACCCCCCAATTCTTCACAATTCACTGAACGCTGCGAACTAATCACTCCTGACACCAGAATAAGAGGCTGAGCGGCTGTCTGTAGGAGGACTCACTAATGGCAGCACACAAACAGGGGTTAAATCAGAAACCAAGTTCAAATCTCTGAAACAGCTTCAACAGAACCAGTGGAGGTACGTTCTGTGGCACATGCACATGTTGTGGAGGAACACTGGCAATTGACATACATCTGAAGGTAAGCTGCATCCATGCAGTTGCAGGTGATTCCTATACAGAAGAATGAATAGTTTGCTAAAAGAAGTAATGTGTCTTTATTTGTTTATTTGTCAAGTTTTCCTGAACTTGACAGGT
>NW_015527084.1:0-852 GCF_001515645.1 Sinocyclocheilus grahami
TATATATATATATATAGCATTTAAAAAATAAACAAAATCATATTTTTTATTTAGTAATTACATTTTTATATTCATTTTAAATTTGTATTTAATTTTAACTTTTATAATTAAATAATTTAGGGGTTTATGTTAAGTTACAAATAGTTCACAATCGTACATGTGTACTTACATTTAACTGCAGATCTTTTAATGTGCGTCTCATGTAAACATCCACTACAAAACCTGTCCAAACTAGATCATGTGAATCTCAAACTTTCCTTTGATCTTAATAAGATCCCCAACACAATCATCTGAAGAGTTGATTCTCGATCACAAACATCACAAAACATCTGCTGGATGTCGACGGGGAATGTTTTCGCTTCACACCAGAGAAGAGCAAACGCTGTAGAAATGACACATCCAGATGTAAACCCACAGTTAGACGTCTGACAAACACGTGAAACAGACCGAAAGAGACGGGCGGCACAGAAAGAGAATTTTAAATCGATTTTAGAGGAAAGAGAGCGAGCGCGAGCGACGTGGTGGTCTGTCACGATGTTAAAGGATTGATTCTCGTTAAGTGATATAAATGAGCATCGCTCTTCAGACTGTCTGAGCTTTAAACAAACCACAAAGACTTTAAACTTCACAATCCTCCACAACCCATGGACTAATGCATCAACATCCTGACAGTCTTTGAAGAAAGCCAGCATTTAAGTCTCATTTCTGAAGTGAAGGAGAGCTGAAGGTGAGCCAAAAACCTCCTCGACTCATCTAAAGCACAGTCTGACTTCACAATGAACACTGCACATTTATACTAGTCTCAATATTACAAAGACGCTTCATTTCACAGCTAGAGTAGACCATCATTAA
>NW_015527085.1:0-852 GCF_001515645.1 Sinocyclocheilus grahami
ACTTCTCCAGGGCCCAAAACACCCTCGGACCCCAGAGGGTTAAGTTAATAGTGTTAAAAGTACTTAGAAATTTAGAAATGGCACTATAGTGGAATCACAAAATGAACGTCTTAGCAGAAAAATGTACACTGCCACACTCTGTTACACAACAAGCAGGATGCAGTGAACACTTAGTTTTTCACTTCTGAATGGCAGGAAGAGAGAAAGTGAGAAGCAGATGCGTGAATTGTTGTGACCGGAGTGTTATATCAGTTCAGATTTTAAGACAAGCTCTGTTAATTCACTGTGCATCCTTGTTTTCAGAGATACATTGAGTTAAATACCTGCAATTCAATTCAGGCATGCTGAGTTGTTGATATAAGAACGATTGACTCCTCTGTGTGGTACACATTTACTTCCAGCCCTTTTCATAGTCCATAGAATGCTGTTTCTTTGGGTGCTGAAAATGCTCTGGACGGTAGCCAGCGCTTGTCACCACAGACCAGGATGAGCCAACAGAGGTGAGTGTTAACAGTAGTCAGCATGAGCAGATATTGCCAGCTGGAAAGCTTAACTTACTCTTCATTAGCAACTGTTGTTGTTGTTGTTTTGTCAGTTTTTT
Organism: Sinocyclocheilus grahami; assembly: GCF_001515645.1. Taxonomy (NCBI): domain Eukaryota; kingdom Metazoa; phylum Chordata; class Actinopteri; order Cypriniformes; family Cyprinidae; genus Sinocyclocheilus; species Sinocyclocheilus grahami. Next base: position 602 of record NW_015527085.1, read on the forward strand.
TATTGTCAGAATCCATAAGGAGCATCTTAGCTTGTAGTAAGGATCAAGGCCGTCGCTAGTGGGGTGAAAGGTGGTGACGATTAAAGGGGCCCCCCCCCGGCGATCTCAACCGAATGGCTGAGGCCAGCCTAAAAAGAGCTCAGGACAGTTGACGGCCCTCTGCTGCGCATTGTCACGAACTCTTATCATTTGCACGTGTTTTTAATCCTTGCCAATTTAAACATTCAAAAGAGTTTAAAGCATTCAAACAC
>NW_015527086.1:0-852 GCF_001515645.1 Sinocyclocheilus grahami
TTTTTTTTGCTGACTTTGGCATTTATTTTGAAGCCACTGGACCGTGTTGACTACAGCCAATAACCTTTACAGCGTTCACAGCCTCAAGCAAGAGAGGCACAGAATGTGAAGCGTGAAGTTAAAGAGAAATGCTGAGGCAAAACCTCCCTCCTCCTCACTACAGCTGACCTACAGCCTCCTTTAATTTACAGCTACTCAAGTCGCACAATACGTCATTTAACATAATGTTACTGAGCTTTAATCACAGTGATAGATGAAGATGTGCTGCATTTTACAAATGGAGAAGTGCATTCAGGAGAAAAAGCCGAATAGGAAACCGAGAATGTAGTGTCCTACAGTACTTGTTTCTCATTGAAGTGAACAGTGGTCAGTGTTTCAGGAGTGCATTCAGGGTTAGGGTTAGGGTTAGGGTAATACAAACTAGTAATACAAACTATAATAGTATTTCAGTGATACTAAAATAACACTGGCTGCAGTGGAAACACATGGTGATGATATTTAAAATCCTTGTGTTTCTAAATGATTCAAACCAGAAATTCATTTAAATATTTGACACGTTTGTCCTGAAATACGTTTAGAGAGACCTATTATGTCCTACTATGTAGTGCACTTAAGTAACTAAAAAGCTTGACTCAAATACAATGGTGTAAGAAAGTATTTGGACACTGAGGTCAGACAAAAAAAAAAGTAGCTTAAGTGTCTATCTAAATATTTTTGAAGCTACTGAATGTAGTTTCAAAGTATAATGGTTGAATACATACATAACAAATTAATACATACCTGTAATATGATTTGAATTGCAGATGCGTATGATGTTTTTGTTCAAGTGCATAAGAGATGCTGTTTTTTTTT
>NW_015527087.1:0-852 GCF_001515645.1 Sinocyclocheilus grahami
AATTTAATTAAAATTTATTTGCTTAATTGGGAAATTGCTTTTTTTTATGCTGTAGTTAAACTATTAGTTTAAAGGAGACAAATCCTCCATATTTGCAGCATTTAAAAATTGTATTTTGTCATTTTTATACTCCCCCATTCCTTATACTTCCATATTTTTAGACCTCTTGTGACATTCTAACCAATATTTGTTTTTCTTTATGCAGCATCTTAAAAAACAGTGCTTATAGGACATAACACTGAAAAACGGATGTTTTTCTACTTATGTACAGTACATAATGGGAAAATAAAACAAACAATACACAGTATTGGCATCTTTTTTTGTAACATCTATTCAACAATTTACTCATCTTTCACAGTATTGTTTTAATAATCATTATTACATTTTATTTTATAATAAAATATTTATTTTTATATTTATAGAATTTACAAAAATATTTACAATAATTAAATTTGTATATAATTTGTATTTTTTAAAACAGCCCTATTTTTAAAACTCATTTGCCTAGATGTGCATTAAAGTGATGTCCAATCGGTGATGAACCTCATTCCTAGATTACCTTTCGGTTCTGGGAGCAGCAGAGTTGCTGAAAAGCTTGGATTTTTGTCGGAGACAGGAAGCGATGAATCAATCTATAATTATCTTGAGCACTGCAGAAAAGGAGAGAGAGAGAGATTGTACAAACTTGCTATGTCTCGCTGCCAAATTGAAATGTAAATGCGGTCTCTGTTTGCTCCTACTTAAGCAGAGCTCACATACACATTTTCCACACAGTGCCAGAAAGAGAGATGTGGGCCGATACTGTTTCGCTGAGTATGTCTGAGAATTATATGCATGGATAGATGCACCTAC
>NW_015527088.1:0-852 GCF_001515645.1 Sinocyclocheilus grahami
GCGACTTTTTATCTCACAATTCTGACTTTTTTCTCAGAATTGCGTAATACAAACTCACAATTGTGAGTTAAAAAGTCATAATTGTGGGATATAAACTTGCAATTCTGAGAAATAAAGTCAGAATTGCGTGATATAAACTCACAATTCTGACTTTATTTCTCAGAATTGCAAGTTTATATCCCACAATTCTGACTTTATTTCTCAGAATTGCAAGTTTATATCCCACAATTCTGACTTTATTTCTCAGAATTGCAAGTTTATATCCCACAATTCTGACTTTATTTCTCAGAATTGCAAGTTTATATCCCACAATTCTGACTTTTTCACAGAATTGTGAGATAAAAATTCGCAATTGCGAGAAAAAAGTCAGAATTGCGAGTTTATATCTCACAATTCTGTGAAAAAAGTCAGAATTGCGAGATAAAAATTCGCAATTGCGAGAAAAAAGTCAGAATTGCGAGTTTATATCTCACAATTCTGTGAAAAAGTCAGAATTGTGAGATAAAAATTCGCAATAACCTTTTTTTTTTTTTTTTTTCAGTGGCGGAAACGGGCTTCCGTAATTTACTGTATACAGCTGTATAAATAAAAATATGGATAGGCCTATGTATTTACATAATACTTGAGAGAGCGGCAATCCTGTGATGCAAAGCTGAATTTTCAGCATCATTACTCCAGTCTTCAGTGTCACATGATCCTTCAGGAATCATTCTAATATGGTGCTCAAAAAACTTTTATTCTCAAAGTTGAATGGTTGTGCTGCTTAATGTTTTTGTGGTAACTCTGATACATTTTTTTTCTAGGATCCTTTAATGAATTAATGAAGTTCAAAAGTACAGCATTTATTTGAAA
>NW_015527089.1:0-852 GCF_001515645.1 Sinocyclocheilus grahami
TGACTGAAAACACTGAATATCCTTAATTTGCTGGTGAGTGAATCTGTCCCATACTGCATTGCACTTCGTCAAATCATGTTTTGTGATCTGGAAACATGATTAGTATCGACACAGCGCTGCATAATGTATAATTTTCACCATGAGAGCAACACAGAAGTGCGTCAAACCTACCGCATCAGCCACTTCAATCTCATAGACCTTCTGCAGAGATTCCCGCTCAAAGAACAGCAGCTTCCCGTTGCCTTCGTCCTTCTTCACCGAGGTTCCCGTCAGCAGCAGTTTATCATCCGGACTGAAGCAGCAGTCGGTCCTGTTCAGAAAACATCCATCAGCACAGTTACAGGAGAGAAACCCTTCACATTCATAAAGACTTACACTACACTTCTGCTGTGCTTTCACGCATAACGCTCACAGGTTCCCAGCAGTGCTGTTATAGTTCACGAAAACCAGTCAAAAATATCAGATGAAAGACAAACTGAAATAAATGAAACAAAAATGAGAAATGTTGCCAAAATAAAAAAATTGATAAGCTGAAGTACTAAAATCACTAAAAGATAAACAGAGTTGAAAAAGTAACCTAAAAAAACTAATAAAAATAACAAAAGCACATCACAAAATTCTTAAAATTTAAACTAAATGATAACTGAAATATAAAAATAAAATGTTATTCAAAATATAAATTACTATTATTATAGTATATACTGTACTATAGCAAAATAATATCTGGCTAATGATTTTCGTTAATTAGTCCATTATAATGCATCATATGTGTGTGCGTCTGTGTGTGTGCATATATAATAATAATAATAATAACAATAATAACAACTATTATTATTATATATATATATATAT
>NW_015527090.1:0-852 GCF_001515645.1 Sinocyclocheilus grahami
TGCCAATTACCTAATGTGAAGAATTAAAAAATATATATTTTATATTTAATTGCATTTTTAAATTACATATTAATTAATTAGGGCATATCAGATAAGTATTAGGTTATCTTGAAAAAAATAAACTCATGCGCCAAAAATATACACTTATGCACCAAGTCCAACTTTGCTGTTGCTAAATAATTTAATTTATTTTAATAGCGAAGGCCAAATTATTCATAGCAAATATGCCATATTAGCCACAAAAATACATTTTCAGAATTTGAATTCAAAGATTGTATGTAAAGCAGTGACAACGTGGTACAGTATAAGGATGCAAGTCCTTGTCCATGGTGCTGAATGCATACATGATAAGTATTTACTGTAAATTACATTCTTGTGTTTTAAATTATTGATCATAAATTATTTTATTAATGGTTGAAAAATAACATGTTAGCTTCAAGGATCTATATGAGATCCATTTATTTCTTTATTGTACATTTCATCTGTCATGAAAACAACCCCTGGGATATTGGTGTAGTGTGAACTTTATTATGGGAATAATTTACTTCTATATTAAAAGTACAGTGTGAACAGTTTCTCAGAAAATGTTTGACCACATAAATGTACGCTCTGATGGGGCTTTTCTGAGGTTTGGTTTATTTTCACTCTTGCAGGTTGAGCTTTGTGGCCTGAGATCATAGAACAAAAGTGAAACTGCATGTAGCAGCACATCTCTCTGCAAACATAAAGCATCAAACAAAATGGTTGATCATATGTTTTGTTCCCCAAGCAAATAGTGGAATAAAGACAATGGAAGTAAAATGGCAATGCATTTACAAAATACACACACACACACACACACACACACACACA
>NW_015527091.1:0-852 GCF_001515645.1 Sinocyclocheilus grahami
CCCCACTGATTTCAGGACAACTGAACCGGAATTGCTAAAATGCTAACTCATTTACGGGGTTTGGTCTACAAAAATACATCATCCCTGCATCACTCTATTTGTCCATTGTTTTTCTCCACAGGTCTTGCTGTGTTTTTCTCGAGACACTGCAGTCCTAGAGCATTTCAGCTACAACAGCGCTACACCACCTAAATCTTGCATCCAAAGTAATGTGTTTGAATGTTTATCTTTGTTGATATAATATCTTCCGTAGCTTCTTTTCAGTCTATGAAATTTCTATTTCTCAGACAAGTCTGGCTCAGAGCAGTGTGCTATGGTTTACCCCCCGAATGGTGAGAAAGCAGCGTTTATAATACAGTATTTGCATGACAGCATGTCCCAGAGTGCACCTTATTAGTCTTCATTTGTTGACTTCTCTGAAATTTGTCTGAAATCAGTGGCAGTGCATTGCGGTTTCACAAAACTCTTTTGTAATACCCATAATCAGTGTAACAGAATATGACCTCTCTGTCCCATAGGTGTCATCCCATTTCATGGCTTCTCAATGTATGGTGAGTATGAAGAATAAAGCACACAGTTTAAAAAAAGTCAAATCTATTTTGTAAACAAGCATCTATCTGTATCCTGTGCTGCAGTTGCTCCACTGTGTTTCTTATATAATGAGCCGTCGAAGCTGTACAGAGTGTTTAGAGAGATGTATATTCGCTACCTCTTCAGACTACACTCTATCTCCTCACATCCATCTGTAAGTATCTGTGTGCGTGTGTGATGTAACATGATTGATTGCCTTTGTCAGTTTGCTTATGATGATGGCTGTTTCTGAGCTTATCAAACCTGTGTGTGTGTGTGTGT
>NW_015527092.1:0-852 GCF_001515645.1 Sinocyclocheilus grahami
CAGTTTTATGATGCTTCTTGTGAGGCAGATTAGCGCAAGCATGTGACTGCAGGAGGTACAGAGTCACTATTGTAAAACTGCAGCAGTAGAGTGCACCAAAGCAGCTGACCATTTAGTTTCATTAGGAAACCTACAGTTAGGTTGAATTGAATTAGAGGCAGCAACTGAAGTCTAGAGAGTGGTGAGTAGCCTATATTTGGAAATGTTTCTATATGTTTTTCAAAGAAAATCTCTGTGGCTTGTCATGAAACCTGGTGAACGACATTTCTAGACAGCATTTTTTGAGCATCAGTGGTGTGTTTCACTCAAAAGATACCTAGTTAGACAGGTTTTGAGTGGGTTACTTGCGTTACTTCAGTCTCTGATCATATACATATGTTTGTTTATGTCTTATTGTGAGGTCAAATGTATTTATGTTGCTAATTCTTCATAATTGGTGACGCTGAAGTGGCTTTGCTTTCAGCCTCTCACCCCCACCGCAAAACTTCTGTGCTGAAGATGGATGAGGCGTCCCTTTCAGTTACCAATGAGATTGAGAATGACATGATGCTATATGTGGTTTCTGATCACTGTTACAAGGTATCAAATATACATGTTCTGGGTATACATGCAATATGGCATTGATACTGAATACTGCCATCATGATAATGACATTATTTAATGTGCCTGTGTAATGCTGCTTAATTAAAGGGATATTTCACCCAGAAATGAAAATGTGCTGAAAATGTACTCATCCTCAGGCCAGACAAGATGTTGATGAGTTTGTTTCTTCATCAGAACAGGTTTGGAGAAATTTTGCATTACCTCATCCTCTGCAATGAATGGGTGCCGTCAGAATGAGAGTTCAAACAG
>NW_015527093.1:0-852 GCF_001515645.1 Sinocyclocheilus grahami
GTAATTTAATATATGTATTTATACACCATATTTTTTTACAGTAAATACATCTACAATTAATCAAAAGATTTCTTTTAAACTTTCTATTAATCAATGAATCCCAAAAAAAGTCAGCCAATCAGCATAATAGAATGATTTCTGAAGGATCATGTGACACTGAATACTGGAGTAATGATGCTGAAAATTCAGCTTTGCCACAGCCTTAAATCATATTTTGAAATATTAAAATAGAAAAGCATTATTTTAATTTGTAATAATATTTTGCAGTATTACTGCTTTTACTTTGTTTTTGATCAAATAAATGCAGTCTTGGTGAGCAAAAGAAACTTTTAAAACATCTTATTGACCCTAAACTTTTAAATGGTAGGATTTAATATATAACATTTTGTATAAAATTCATGTCAAAATGCACACGAAACATACCTCATTACTGTTACTTGCAATTATTCCAATGTGTGGCTGGTAGATCTGAGAAACACAAACAGATTTGTTACTATAGATTCCAGAAGAAGACATTCATTTATCATTGGACACTTACAGGAGCACAAGTGCAAATGCTGAGAAGACCAGCCATGGAAAAGATGGCCTGAAACTTCATCTTGGTTATCTGTGGATAAAAAAAAAAAATCTATGAAATGGAACATATACTAAAGTCTAAAAACATTGCGACACAGTCCTTAGAAATAAAATATTTAGATACATTTTTGAAAGACTCCTTACTGGTGCTGTCTATATATACTAATAATAATCAATAAAGGCAATACATCAATAACTGACAATAAATGCAGAATATTAAAGAAATAAAAATACATTCAAGGCAGAGCAGAAGTGCGAACTATTAGCTTCTTTTCC
>NW_015527094.1:0-852 GCF_001515645.1 Sinocyclocheilus grahami
CTTTGACACTGAAAATCACTGTCAGTGTGAACAGCACTTTAATCAGTATTAATAATCTTGTTGTATTTTGATTTTAAAATATAGAGTCTTATAAGGCTGCATTTATTTGTTAAAAAATACAGCTAAAACAGTAATATTCTGATATATTGTTACAATTTAAAAGAACTATTTTCTATTTAACATATTTTAAAATCTCATATATTTCTGTGATGCAAAGCTGAATTTTCAGCAGCCATTACACCAGTTTTAGAGTAACATAAATCCTTCAGAAACCATTCTAATTAGCTGATTTGAAAGTGAAAAAGTGAAAGTGAAGTGACATGTGGCCAAGTATGGTGACCCATACTCGGAATTAGTGCTCTGCATTTATCCCATCCAAAGTGCACACACACAGCAGTGAACACACACACCGTGAACACACATCCGGAGCAGTGGGCAGCCATTTTTGCTGCGGCGCCCGGGGAGCAGTTGGGGGTTCGGTGCCTTGCTCAAGGGCACCTCAGTCATGGTATTGAAGGTGGGAGAGAGCGCTGTACATTCACTCCCCCCACCTACAATCCCTGCCGGTACGAGACTCGAACCCGCAACCTTTGGGTTACGAGTCCGATTCTCTAACCATTAGGCCACGATTTGTGCTTTAATTTCATTATTGTTGGAAAAAAATGTGCTGCTTACTATTTTTGTGGAAACCTTGTTACATTTTTCTTAAGTAAAGATAAGTAAAAAATTTACCTTAATATGCCCTTGACGAATAAAAGTAATAATTTCTTCGTTTTTCCTTAACCAAATAATGATTTTTCTCAAGGCGGGTAAAACACTATTTATGGTCTACAACACCTTGCATTTTGTTCG
>NW_015527095.1:0-852 GCF_001515645.1 Sinocyclocheilus grahami
ATATAACCATGTATGTGACAAATAAAAATCTTGAATCTTGAATCTCTATTCACTTCTTCACCTCTGCTGCTGAGCCGCAGAGACAGAAGCCATGGCAGCTTGGGTGATGGGCCTATGATGTGTCAATTCCCACACCCTCCTTGTTCAGCTAAACCTCCCATGTCTCCTTCAAAATGAATATTCACTGCCTTTCTACCTTGGCGGCCCCTATGCAGATGCAGTGCTGGCCAAGATTGTCTACCCTCCAATAAGCAAAGACTTTAAGGTGTTCGGTAGCAAGCCACGTGGGCTCAGTTCCCCGCGTTTTCCTCCACCCTAAGTCGGGACCTGAAGTTGGCGGGAAAATATCCCTGTCGCTGACAGTGCTGTCTATAGGAGGAGATTTACAGGGTTTCACAGACCCTTATCTGCACTATTCAAGCAGACCCCTGCCTCAGAGCAGAGGCCTGCCGTGTACAGAGCACTGAGAAGTTCAAGTCCCCTGATTGCTCATTCGCAGGATATCAGCAGCCCCTTGCCTCTGAGCGGTGGCCAATCATGTACAGAACACAGAAAGGTTCCTATCACTTACTCATTCGCACAATATCTTTAGCTCCTTGCCTCAAAGCAATGGCTTGCCCTGTGCAGTGCTCAGGAAATTCCAGTCGCTCACTCAATCACACGATGTAAGCAGCCCTTGCCTTAGAGCAGCGGTCAGGCGTGTAAGGAGCACAGGAAAATTCCAGTCATTCACTTGTTCACTCAGTATGCAGCCCCTCATCTCAGAGCGGCGGTCAGCTATTAACAGAGTAGAGAAAGTCCAGTCACACTTATTTCCGTGATGCAAGGAGTCTCCTGCCTTCGAGCAGCGAC
>NW_015527096.1:0-852 GCF_001515645.1 Sinocyclocheilus grahami
AAATATATATTGTGTGTTTGAGTGGTCCAGACGCTACACAAGTTTCGATAGTAGTTATTTATTTTTTGTTATTATTAGAGATCAACTTTTGCTAATTCATGCTTTCACCTGAATGAAGTTGGGTTCATGACAAGAGCACTTGTTTTATCTTCGTGTTTGAGATTGGAGAGCTTTATGGGTCTAATCTAATAGTTCTTATCTAATGTTATTATCAAGAAGTGAATGATTTTGCACACATTCTGAATGAATCAGTTTTGTTTTCTTCCTCTCACTATGTTTGACAAAGCACACAAAACGATGTAATCATACATTAAGATTGTATTTTGATGTCTATGTTTGCCAAAACCTTTGTTTACCTTAAAAAAAGGAATGCACTAGGAATATTATCTTTTAGGGGGTGTTTGAGACTTTTATGGTACTTTTAAATGGGAGTTTGGCTTCCTCAGCACTTACTAAGGCATGTTGTGATCCATCACTGTTGCATAAGAACATGAGAACAGTATTTAAACATAATCGAGTGAAAATCAGAATAAGCTTCTAGAGCGATACGCCCGCACTTATGATAGAGGGGTTGCATCATTCTTCCTAACAATGTTTATAATCATTTACTGGGTGATCGCAGTACTATACAAAGAAAAACCTGGTGAATGACACTTCAAATGTTTCCTCTCACAGGTAAACCATGCCATCAGGACCATCTAGTTCAGAGTCAGTTGGGACTGGCCCCATCTGCCCACACGCTGCCAAAGTCCTCACAAATGCTGCAAATGGAGAACCTGGCATCAACGGAGATGCTGTTTTGAACGAAAAGGCTGCACACAAGTCAAGTGTGAATGGCACAGACCATGTGAA
>NW_015527097.1:0-851 GCF_001515645.1 Sinocyclocheilus grahami
GGGATTCATAAAATGCAGGTCCACAGCTACCATCACTTTGAGACTCAAAAAAGCACATACAGGCAGCATAAAATGAATAACCATGGCCCCTGATGATATATTGAGGTCTTATAAAGCAAAATGATTGGTCTGTGCAAGAAACTGAACATTATTTACAACATGTAATCCAGCACCTCAGGCAAACGGTCCAACAGCAATAATAACAGAAAACAACAAATATTGGATTACATGAAATAGCAGGATTGAGCGTCCCTGCTTTCAGCGAATGCACGTCTTGTTCTCTTTTCAGGTGGTTGTTCACGGAGATGATGTGTATGGGTTATGCCTTCTGTGGAGTTTTGTTTGGTATCTGCAGCCTCAGTAACCTGACCGTACTGTCTTGTGTGTGCTGGCTCAAAGTCTGCTGCCCCAACTACGGTAAGACCTGTCTTGTTTGAACAGAATATTGTTGTTAAAATGTGTATCAAATGCATCTCCTGTCACCTCCTGTTGTTCCTGTTGGCCAAATGCTTCTTGCAAAGGCACACGGCTGTTTGAGAGTTCAGCCAAGTTACTTATTGTGGGGTGCTGTTGGATAAGTATTTAAAAAAAAGATTATTTATTAACCGTGCGTGCCAGAGGCAGCTGGTGTGAGCCAAATGATTACAATCACTATCTTCACCCCGGGCTTCACTTCTGCAAGAGATATTGTTCAGATTTCTTAGAAATAAAAAGAATAATAATAATACTAACAGTTGGCATATTTACTTTTTTCCTCTTGTGACTAGATTTTTTTAATTAATTTTTTTCAGACAGTGAAGGAACATTTGTATTTTATAATGTCAGAACATTATTATATAATGTTAAAAAGT
>NW_015527098.1:0-851 GCF_001515645.1 Sinocyclocheilus grahami
GCGTTACCAGCTACGCCATGCCAACAGATGAATTAGTTTAGTCCTTGCGCCTCACAAACAAGATGTCAATGCTCTTTGTGTCTGCAGGCAGGCCCAATCTCAGGTAAATAAACCCAGTCACTCTCACCTGTACCACACCGGCAGCTTTTATTAAGAGACAGAGGGTCATGTCAGTTAAGACCAGCAGCTGCATGCCAAAATCGGTCGAATAAAACGAACACAAGATTGAAAGCTGGTCGGGAGAGGTGAGAGAAGTGAGATGGAAAGAGACTGGCTGGAAGAGTATTTACATGTTATTGTGGACTAGCATTGAGCTCCCTGTGATTGGATGTTTAAAACTCAATCCACATGCACTGCGAACAAAGCAGGTACTTGAATAAGGACTGTATGATAATCATCATGCTACATCTTTCTTGTGAGATTAGCTTGTCAAGCTTTGCTAAAACGTTCAAATACATCCTGAGCCTAGACGCATTGCAACACGTTTAAATTGCTTGACTGGGGTGCTTAAACGTCCTGATTATTGACTGAAAGCTCCTTGGATTTTGGATACATGCAGAGCAATTCATGACTTTCCATTTTGATGTTTCATCCTTTTCCATACTTGTCAAAAGCATGAGAAAAGGGGAAGCAATGTTCATTATCTTCGTACTTTATCGTGCAGATTGTGTTTTCGGATCCGTGCAGACATGATAATGCAATTTGGTAGGTCACCCCCCCCTTTCTACTTTCATGTGTGGTTGCCATCCCCTCTTAGACCTCTAGTGCCATCTAGTGTTTCGTCTGTTAGGCACAGATTTTATTTGAGGGAATTTTTATAGTTGGTGGTGATAAAAATATGCTTGTACGAA
>NW_015527099.1:0-851 GCF_001515645.1 Sinocyclocheilus grahami
ACCTTTGATGTCCTCGAGCAGCAAACGCATGTCAGGAAGCTTCAACTGGGCTGTGGCCGGATCTTCCAGCAGGACAACGATCCAAAGCACACCTCAACATCAGCAACGAAATAGCTCCCTGACCACAGAATGGAGGTTTTGCCGTGGACAAAAAAAGTCCACACTTCGAGTCTGAATGATCTGGAGAGATTCTGTATGAAAGAATGGTCTCCGCTCCCTTGCCATATGTTTATTAATAACCTCATTACAGATTATAGAAGAAGACTCAGAGCTGTTGTCTTGGCAAAGGGGGGCTACACAAAGTATTAAATGCAGGGGTACCAATTTTTTATTTTTTTTACTTTAATTAAGGTTCGATTTTTGTGAATATTTTGAACGAAAGACCAAGAAGATAAACACCAAAGACATTTTTCCATGGTCTGTTTTGCTCATATTTTCCAAGGGTGCCAATATTTGTGGAGGCCACTGTACTGTTTCAGTATAATGCACTGATCTCGTGTTATACACTTGTCTTAATGTCACGTGTTCAGTGAATGGCTCTTATTTTCAGACAGATGCTGGTCTGTGCGTCTCTGCACTCGGTGTCATTCTCTACATTATGATTGGAAAAGAAGTCTAGTGTCCAGAGAGAAGAGACTGCTGTGTGTCTGTGTCAGAAAAGTGATTAATTGTGCAATATTTTTTTATTTGACAGTAATCTTATTGTGCACTCTTCAGTCTGACTGTCAGTCGGTTTAGGGTGCTTGTGTCCTCCTCCTGACGGTGCCGTGGCAGAGCGGTTTGTGGTCTGCTTTGGTTAACATGGTTTGGTTAATCTTGCAGTAGCTTCAGTCTGCTGACATTTTGTGTTC